>NC_053126.1:14072168-14137168 GCF_010015445.1 Perca fluviatilis | reverse complement strand
ACATATATATACATATATACACATATACATATATATATATATATATACACACATATACATACACATATACACATATACATATATATATATACACATATACATATACACACATATATATATATACACACACACACACACACATATATATATATACATACATACATACATATATATAAATATACACATATATATATACATATATACATACATACATATATACATTTATCATACATACATACATACATATACACACACATACATACATACACACACAAACACACTCACTCATACACAGGATAACAAATATACACAATAAATCCGTAATTTTTCACGTACCAAACCCTTTTATTTATTTATTTACATTTTAAGTAAGTCAACAACCCATTTCCGTAATCCACCACCCTAACAATCCGTACACTAACCCACCTTCACAATCATCTCTCTTCATATCCTTTTAATAAAGTGTTTTTATATAACTTTTTAAACTTTGTTATGTTTTTACAATGTTTAATCACCTGGTCTAACCCATTCCACAAACCAACCCCACTGATCGGGATGCACATACTTTTTAAAGTTGTTCTTCTTTTGAGTTTTTTTTTTATTTATTTGTTCTCTCAGGTTATACCCACCCTGTCTTTCCATAAACATGTTAAACAAATTATTTCTTGCTTTAAACATGATTTGTGCCATCTTAAATTTAACCAGACCAATGAATTTCAGAATATGTGACTTGAAGAATAAAAGGACTGGTCTGCTCCAGGTATCCGACATTATTTATGATTCTGATTACTCTCTTTTGTAATGTGCATAACGATTGTAGGTTGGTTTTGTATGTATTTCCCCAGATTTCCACACAGTAACTTAGATATGGCTGTATGAGAGTATTATACAGAGTATGTAATGATGTATTGTCTAAAATATGTCTTGATTTATTTATTATTGCTATGGTCTTTGCTAGTTTTGCTTTGACATGGTTTATAAGAGGTTTCCAGCAGATTTTGTGATCTAAAAATCACACCAAGAAATTTATTTTCATATACTCTTTCAATACTTATGTTATCAATTTTTAATTCTACTTGACAGTTTTATGTTTTCCAAATAACATTATCTTTGTTTTGCTTATATTTAATGACAGTTTATTGACATCAAACCACTGTTTTAATTTGGCAATTTCTGGTGTGATCATCTCCAAAAGCTGCTGTAAATTATCACCAGAACAGAAAATATTTGTATCATCCGCAAATAGAATACATTTTAGTATATTCGATACTCTACATATATCGTTGATGTAAATTATGAAAAGCTTTGGTCCTAAGACCGACCCCTGTGCCCCACATGTTACGTTCATGTGTGTTGATACATGTTCCCCAATTTCTACAAATTGTTGCCTGTTTCTTAAGTAGCTCCACACCCATTACAATCCAACCCCTCTGATACCATATTTCTCTAATTTATGTTATAAAATGTCATGATTTATGGTATCAAAAGCTTTCTTTAGGGATAGGTTGGATATTCAGATCTATAAATATTCCCACTACATGTTTCTATTATTCTATTATTATTATCACGGTGGATTACCACGGTGGGATAACTGCGTGTTCCCAGCTTCATCCGAGTCTCCTGAAGTTGCCACATTCTTAGCTATTAAAAGGTGTATTACACTGTTTGCTCCGTTATGGACATGTGTGCTGTAATAGATGTGGCTTATTCTCAATTTGTGTTACTGAGCAATAGGTTACATTTATGCTAATTATTACAGAGAAATTAATGTAATTCTTAGTATTGTTTCTTGTTATATGCTGGTGGCTATAACATTTAGTTTTGGTAAATAATGTTCATAGTAAATCAGATGCTTATTAATGTGCACTATTATTTGCTTATATTTCAGAACCACATCCAACTTCACATGTAACATCAAATACAACTTTATAGTTAACTTCATGTTCGAGTTGTAAATAAAGCTTCCTGGATCTCAAAGTCAGACATCTGTCCGCTATCTCCCATGCTATTTGCAATCTCTCTTGAACCATTAACCCAAGCCATAAGGCAAAATAAAATCTGTAATATCCAGATGAAATCCAGTAGCAGCTCAATATCATTATTTGCAGATGATATTTTGTTGTACATTGCTGATCTTGAGGACTCTTCAAAAATTCTTAAGATTTTCAATGAATTTGGCTCAATCTCCGACTATAAAAACTGGAATAAATCTAATTTTCTTTTATTGAACAACAGGCATGTGGCATCAACCATTAGTGTTACAATACCAACCCAAAGCAAAACTATTCACGCTTCCCTACAGCAAGTTGTCCAGGACAACTATGAAACTATATTAAGTAGTGTTCAAAGGGATCTGGCCAATTGGTCTGCGGTGCCGGCATCACTACCCTCCAGGATTGCTGTTGTTAAAATGAACATAGTTCCTCGTGTGGATTTCTTAAGTACAATGATCCCCTTACCCCCACCAACACATTTCTGGAAGAAACTTGATACCTTAATTCGGCAATATATTTGGAATAATAAACAACCTAGGATAATATACTCTACCCTGCAACGTACCTCAAACACAGGAGGCTTGGCCCTCCCCAACCTTAAAATGTACTACAGAGCCTTTCAGCTACAGGCCCTCAGAGTGTGGATTGACCCCTCATCTACAGTCCCATAAAGAGAAAAAGTGCAAAACCTCACTGGAAGTATAAGACTGCAAGACCTTGCCTTTGCAGGTGTGTGTCCAAAAACGTGTATGCTAGCCTATGACCCTATTATAAACAACACATTGACTAACTTTAAACAGGTGGAGGAGCAACTATGCTACATCAACAAGTGGCATTTGACGCCCCAATTTGGAACAATACACACTTAATGTCTGGTAACAAACCCTTTGATTGTAAGCAGTGGAGTGACAGAGGCATTTATACTGTAAAGCAGTTATTCAATTAGAAAGATATGTTGAGTTTTGAAGACCTAAGAGCTAGTTTTGAGGTCCCCAGGACATCCTTCTTCTTGTATCTGCGCTTAAGATCAGCCCTAAAATGTTATGGACTACCATGGGGAAACCGTCTTGAGGCGCACCCAGTCATTTGTTGACTGTCGTTTGTTGATTTTCCTGTGAAAGGATTAGCGTCCAAGATCTATGCTAAACTGGTGCAAGTATCCATAGGAGAACTCCCAATAGCAAGGAAATGGGAGTGAGAGCTGAGCCCTGAGGGGAATAAAATTAATTGGGAGACAGTTTGGGACAACATTTCCCATTGCTCCAAAAACCCAAATCACCAGCAGATCCACTTCAACATATGTCATAGGACATATTGTACTCCTCAGAAGAGATACGTCTCTAAAGTCATTCCCACTCCCTATTGCACGTTCTGTCAACCTGAACAAACTGGAACTTTCCTGCATATGGTCTGGGAGTGTGAACAGGTGCATGAGTTCTGGAATAAAACAACGTCAATAATATCGGATGTGATAGGATGTCGACTTCCTACTGACCCAATTGTTTTGTTACTTAATGACGACTCTAAATTACACCTGCTTGGGAGACAGAGGAAAGTTTGGCTAGCTGGCTCAACCGCAACCAAGAAAATGATAGCTCAGTGCTGGCAGCTCAATAGTTTTTACAAGCCTATTGCCTATTATTTTGTAATATAATAAACACGGTTACACTTTTTGAAACTATTTCAGCTTGTGTAGACCTATCAGTGCTTTCTGAACATATTGAACACACTTTTAAAAATACCGCAATAATACCGAAAACCGTGATAATTTTGGTCACTATAACCGTGAGGTTAAATTTTCATACAGTTACATCCCTACCTCCAATGAGTGGACAACCTGCCTGTTTATAATCTGCCTATAACAACTACATCCATATTATTAATACAGACAAAAGCAAGATAAACATTTATTTATATACATATTCTAAACTTAAAAACATTGAGCAAGTAACAATAAAAGTACTCATTCTATTGCACTTGACACAACCTCTTTGCTATGCTGCTGACACACCAGAATCCCTTATCTTTCGAAGCCTGCAAATCAAAGCCCATTATCTTATGGGCCACGAACATGATTGTGTATTTCTGAGATCAGCTGCTCATATACCCATTGTGGGGGACACAGCTGACTGGAGGATATAATAAAAGGCATTCTCATGTAAGCCTTCTATCTGCTCTGAAAGAAAAAAACTGTTAACCCGTAACCTTTCAGAGAGAAGAAAAAGCAAACTGTGGCCGTTTCTCTTGCGAACAAAGCCCTGTCTTTGTCGATCAATCTTTTCCATTCAGCATTCGTGTTAGACAGAGGGTGACTGCTGGTTAGGTTGGGGCAATATCCTTTCCTTATGTTTTATGAGCTTTGATGTGTGATAACATATCAGGTGTCTGTGCTTTCAAGTACTCTGGTGTTGTTGTAGCAGGGCCAAACACAGATGGCAATCACTGACAACTGACAAGCAAGAAGGCAACAGGAGAGCAACCAGAGACAACGTGTTTCTGCTTATATCCACGTATCACCAAAGATAAATCAACAATGTAGGACTTAAATGTTGGATGCTACTTGTTACATATTACTAATAGTAATATAAGTTTATACTACATGGTACAGATGTCTGTAACAAACTAGAATTGTAAGGAAGGAAAAATAGGAAGAGGAATTTAGAACTTCTAGGAGAAGGTATGATTAATGATTGATGATTTAATTTAGTCTAAATACATACATAGTATGTGCTGGATGAATATGCCAAACTGAGACTAAAAAAGGATGTATGAAGACTTCAATGCATTTAAAGGTAAAAACAAAAACAAAGACAAACTTTGATCTTGCTCATAGAATCACAAGAGTTAGGAGGTTAAGAGAGGCACAAACCGCCAGCATGAAGCACATACCTATTAAGAAGCTTTGCTTTTTATATCTCAGCTCAATGTGAAAGTATTATTGCTAATCCCCCTACAGCTGCATAAACTGAAAAGCACCACAAAACCATTAAGAGGACCAAAGAAAACTCATTTTGCTGTCCCCAACTTATCAGACTGACATATTGGGTTACTGGGTTGGATGGCATTGAAACCAGATTTCTCAAATTATCAGCTCATATCATTATGTACCAGTTATGTGATCTCTTTAATATGCCTTTATCCACATGTGAAATACCCACCATATGGAAATGTTCCCGTATTACTCCACTTCATAAAAGGTGGTGATGTTCTTGATCCCAATAATTATTGACCAATTTCAATCATCAGTTCTATTGCAAAAGTTTTTGAAAAAATTATTTACGATCAACTGTCCCATTATTTTGATAAATGTAATATCTTGTCGCCGTTTCATTCTGGTTTTCGATCAAATCATTCCACAACCACTGCACTATTAAAGCTTACAAATGATATTCTCTCTGCATCCAATAGCAGTCAACTAACTGGTGCAATTTTTATTGATTTAACAAAAGCAGTTGATCATTACCTGCTTTTGGATAAATTGTTCTCTGCTTGTTTGTCACGCAATGCACTCCTCTGGTTCAATTCTTATCTCCATAACAAAAAACAATGTGTTATGATACAAGGATGCAAATCCGATATATTAATTCAGCAACGAGGTGTCCCTCAAGGTTCAACTCGTGGTCCACTTCTCTTTTCTATTTTTGTTAATGACCTTCCATTAATCTGCTCTGAATGTGTTCAGCTTTATGCAGATGATACAGTATTATACACTTCTAAAACTAATTTATTACAAATTGAATCAGCTCTGCAGTCTGACTTTGATAGCCTACAATATTGGCTCATAAGAAATAAATTATTACTTAACAAAACCAAATCTCACATTATGATTTTTGGAACTCCACAGACAATCAAATCCAAATTAAAAAGGTCACACTTGTGTAATTACATGTTCTGATGGTAGTTCGCTGCAAAAAGCTGAACACACCAAATGCCTCGGACTTTGGCTAGACTCAGAGCTCTCATTTAAGTATCATATTGATTATATTTTAAAAAGAATCAATTTTGGTATTGGTGTTCTCTACCGATCCAGAAAATGTTTTTCTCTTACTGTTAGAAAGAAACTTGTGCAACAACTTATCCTACCAATTATGGACTATGCTGATGTTGTATATCAGGTTGCACCTAGTACTAATCTGATTCCTCTCAATGTTGCTTACAGTAGAATCTGTAGATTTGTTCTTGAATGTCCTTTTACTACTCATCACTGTATTATGTATGAAAAACTTGGTCTTCCATCACCCTCAATAAGAAGACATCAGCATTGGTTGCTGTTTATTTACAAATGTATACATTGCAATTATCCTAGTTATCTTAAACAGCTTATGGTACCCTTCTCCTCTACCTATCACTTGGTCTTTAACCATCTATAACACCATAACATGTTTTCTAATATTGAGTAGTATTCAGTTTCACTTTCACTTCCCACAAACTTGATTATGACTGACTGACTTTTTTTTAATTTTTTTAATTTTTATTTAATTTTTTTGTTTTCTGCTTGTTTTTGTTGTCTGTTTCTGTTTTACTGTTGTCTAATTATGATTGTACTGTATATTCAATTATTGTTAAGGACCCCCTCGAAAACGAGATGGTGCATCTCAAGGGGTTACTCCTAATAAAGAAATTTTCAACATATTGAGCAGCACCCTTTTCTCTCAAAGTGTGGTGAGCAATGCTATTTCCGCTAAAGTTAAGTTATTTTTTAACCTAATGCTGGCTTCTCTGGGTTCTGTGAATTTAAACAAGCATGGTGTTAGTATTCTAATCAATTAATTTCCTCCATTTATCAAGTAAATCATAAACCATGGCAATGAATTATTGGTTTGTTTGGATATGTAAACCCAGAGGACAAGACAAAATGGAATAATAATGGCAACATTTACCCTAAACACAAGGCCAGCAATAGTAAATGTTTTCACTCTCCAGGGTTGCAACCTAACATATCAATGGGCCAGTTAACAATAAAACCCCTGAAAACCACACAAATGTCCCTTTTGATTTCATCTCTCTAAACAGTTATGTTCTGGATAACTCTCATTTTCAACTAAATTATGCCTGGGGCATCCAGATTGTGTTTTGGTCACACAGAGCTCTACATAAAAATATATGCATAAAATATATAATTTATCAGGCCATTAGAAAGATGGTAAAGAGAGTTATAATGGACTCTGGAGATGACAACACATTTGAGACAGGAACTGGGTTTAATTTTAGTGAGTTTAATATTGTAGCAGCTCAAAACTGCACATTTAAGAGTTTCACATATTAGTTTCCCAAAAAAACTAAACTTTATTGCAGTTAGACTGTAGAGTCATCATTGAGCTGTCACAGTTGTATTAAAATGCTGTATGCTGACAAATAAGTAGGTTGTTCTACTTTTCTATTTTGAGATAAGAGCGTGATCAATAACAATTATATCTTTGATTTGCTGCTTGCACTTCAGTCCACTGCAAAACGTTACTCAATAAAAACAAAGACTCCTTAATCCTTAAATCTTGAATAGGGTTAACTCCTGAATATTGATGTGATCAAATTATCAACACACACACACACACACACACACACACACACACACACACACACACACACACAGTGTTTGACCACTATGCACCACATGAGCCATGGCGTAACAGGCAACATGCTAACATTTCTGCCAACTGTACTGGGCTGTAATGAGCCATAAAATGGTAGAAATTATCATAAAAAAAAAAAAAAAAAAGAGTCTGAGAAAAGAAAACTGCAAGGTGATCCTAGGGATGATGAATTAACAAATCTGAGTTTAAAAAGTCCTCTTTTAAAAGTAACTTGCCAAGGATGTCCCCTTCCACCTTTATTATTTGCCACAATAATAAATTATCTGGCCATTTCCATCAGGAGTTCCCAAATGGTTTGTGGAATACCCTCTGAGATACAAAGTACAGATTTTGTTTTATGAGCATTTGTTGTCAACAACCCATCAAAATACCAATGTTCTCTCTTCATCAGATTTATCGGTTCTGTACACAGCTGCTAAGATACAATTCCCAGTGATTTGAGTCTTTTTTTACACAGCCATATGCTTCATGATGGCTGCAGTCACTCATCTCCATGTCACAGATTTATGTGTCTCATTGAAATAAGACACATAAGAAATAAGGGAAAATGACAAGGATGGGTTGGGATGTGTGTGCGCACGCATGGTACACTAAGTCCTAGATGACTCTTGACACCAGCTGTGATTAGATATGTCACAGCACAGTAGTTATCTGCACTAATGTCAGGTCTACAGTGAGGGTTAAAGGTTCCAGTTCTTCATCCCAGTCATATTTCTCACATGAGCCCTCTTTAAATTCGAATATTTGTATAATATTCGCATGGGGACTGGTTGACTGGTGGACAGTTGTGAATTTCAAAATAATCAAATGCAAAATGAAAATATGTAGTTGCATGAAAAAAAACAATGCAGACATGACATTAGGATTGTTGGGACTTGGATAGCAATCCCCCATCTATTCATTATGGTAGAATCTAAAAACAACCCACTAAAGCTTCTTTTTTTTTGTTCAGGTTGGATGCAATCCATACACAATTACAGTGGAGCAATCATACAAAAGATTAAACGCAGAGGATGGAGATGACACAGGTCTATATTCAAGTGACCCAGACTGTAATCTGGATGAAATGCAGGACATTATCAAACTTGTATCGTGGCCTGTTTGGATTTTCTTGGCATATAAAGTAGTTTCTAACCTTGATTACAGCATGAAAGCAAACAAATGAACAATGAAACCATATTATTTTTTTGATTTGGTTTATTTGACATTTCAAAACATATAAAAGATCCTACATGAATTACACCAAAAACAGATTAAATGAAAATGTAGAGGATAGACGCAATAAAGTTAAATGTATAATTTATTTTCATTGTGGTCTTCGACAATACAGAGCATTGCATTTGTCATGGCCTGTATTTTTATGGCGCAGTGCTTTAAACAGAATAACAAAGAGCATGACATCTCTTCCTCGAGCTAAATATCCACATGTGTAAATTGACACTCCTGACCAACACTAATGGACACTGTACTCTAGAGACACAAAGGTCTTCTGCACCTCGGCAGACCTAATGAATGTAACAGTCACTTCGGTTATTTTCTTTTCTTAATTTGCTCTCCTTAAGGCCCATCCATGCACATCAGTTCACCTCAACAGAGGCAGGTAGCAGGTAGTGTGCGAGCTCACTGTCACCGAAAGTAATGGGAACACAAGCATCGAGCTGTGCATTCTTGCTCTCAGCAGTGCAATGTGACAGTGATTTGAAGGGATGCTTATTAGGTAACATTTGGTGTCAAAAAAAAAAAAAAAAGTGGGCAGACTTTTCTGAAGGATTGTTTTTAGACCGCATAAGCGAGAGAGCACTCACCACTCCATCATACATCTCAGTTTCCTGTGTTGATTTGTCACCATTTGCTCACATTCATACATTGTTAGTCACATACTGCAGCCAAACTATTGCAACCAAACTATTGCAATGCACTATACTGTATTTTCAGCATAGTCATAACTTGTGAAAGCACTAAACACTATTAGCTACAATGACTGACAGCTCACTGTTTGTAATCTATTTTGTTTAATATAATTCTGGGTTATTTATATTTAATTACCAAATCTCCTCCTCAATTACACAGCCCAAAACACATAGCAGGTTCCAATTGCAGCAATGCTCTTGCTTTGTACAATATTAAAGATTCATTAAGAGGAGAGCGATGCTTTATTGAAACAGGGTTTGTTGCTGCAGCCGCAGGCAGCCGAGCTCTCCATCTCTGTAACCGCGTCTCTGGTTGTGTATAACAACACACCTCAGCTGCCACAGGAAAGCAACCTTCTCTCTTTCTAACGCTCCCTTCTCTCTGTTTGCCACTTTTACCTATCTCCTTACACAGCCATCTGTCCCTGGCCTTGTGTTTTGTGATCGGTGTTGCCAAGCAAACATTACGCAGGCCTCATAGATACAGCTTTCAAAGCCCAAATCCTTAGCTGTTACTCACTGGGCATTATGCAAATAAACAAATTACTACTTCCTCTTCTAAGGCAACACAAACAAATAACAAATAAACAAGTACATGATGACTGATGAAATTCCTGCTTACTGATTAATGTGACTTTTTGACTTAGCTGCAACCAATAAAATAAATGCACAAGGAAATAAGGACACCTCTGCAGGGCAGTTGACAGCCAGTGTGTATGTCCACCAGACTGTAATAAGAAATTATACCAATTTGGCTGCTTAACATGCACACAGAAATCCCAAAACAGACAAGTGATGTTAGATACATTTAAAGAAAGGGAAAATACGTGAAAATGTGTTTTTGTGCAGTAAAGGCGCTGAATTCTGACAAGTTTGAATAAAAAAAGGACATTTTTAACAAAACATGCAACTCTTAATATTGTTTTGTGACTTGAAAAAAATCATTAATGGGTAGTTCCTCCCTTGGATTCGAGGATTATATAGTACACAAAGATAAGTTATTAGAAAACAGACTAGGAGACACTATATTAAAGAATAATTAGGTGATGATTAGTTCATCTGTAAAACAACCACTGACTTCATGAATCATTCCCAATTAACTATGAATTAGCCACTGAGCGACAACACTAGCAACGACTTATTCATTACTAATTACTTAATCATTAGTTGGCCTTTTTGTGCCTCCTAGTAAAGTGGTACATCTGTTATCAAGTAGTCTCTCATTAGTTCATGATTATGGAAAGTAGCTACTGAGTTTTGTTTACTGGGGAATTCACAATTAGTTCCTTAATAACACACATGAGACAGCAGGATTCTTAAAATTTTTGAATCATCATATTCAGACCACCACATATAACATATATATTAATATTTACATCCAAGTCATAATGTATAGAATTAGTGATGCTGTCACCTTAAAAATACATTTATTAAGCAGAGTATGTAAGTTGAGCCATGTGCCCTCAGCAAAACCAGTTTCAATGAGGATTGTTTGATGGAGAAGCAACATGTAATGGAGTCAACCACATCTCCAAAGATAACACCTAGGCCTACTCAAAGGGAATAATATGTAAAGGTGATAAAAAGAAAAGCACAACCAAGTTTGATTCAAGTTATAATCTGGGGTTTTGCGCGTGTGTATGTATGTGTGTGTGTGTGTGTGTGTGTGTGTGTGTGTGTGTGTGTGTGTGTGTGTGTGTGTGTGTGTGTGTGTGTGTGTGTGTGATTGAAGGCAGTGGCATTTAAGTAGGATAAATATGCACATCCACGGCACCGGAGATAATCCCTGCAGGGCCAACAGGGTGCACATTGTAAGCATGAATAAAGCCAGAGCTGAAAACAACTCACTCAGACACTCAAACACACAGGTGGACTGACCTCCATCCAGTTGCTTTTCCTCTAGCTGATTAAACTGGACAGCCTGTTTTGTGCTGACCAACTCTTGCTCATATGCTGTGTATGTGTATATGAAACAAAATCATTATGTGAATCTGTAACATCTGTAATGTGTTATATGCTACAACAAAGATGGCAACAATTTTCAACAGACCATTTGCTAGTTAACAAAAGACCATAATAAAAACATACAGACAAGGCTTTGACACTGACAAAGGTAGAATTTCATCCTGATAACTTCCAACTAGGTTTGAAGGGTTAAAGAGAGCGTTGTCCTTTTATAATGAAGCAATGTAACGCATGCCTGTGAGTTCAAACCACAGAACGCACATAAAAGGCTTCACAAAATGGACTGAATCATCCGTTAGCCTACATAAAAGGTCTCTTTATATTTGCAGGGAAAACAAAAAGGTAAGAAGCAACTAGGTAAAAAAAAATCATTTAGATGGGGAAAGACTTTCAGAATACATGCAAGATGGTAGAAAATGTGCTTCTTATATCTTGTTCTGTATTCAAAGATTGTCCATGGGCTTTGTCTAAACTTGGCCTATTAAAACAGTAAAATAAACTGTTTCTGAAACTGTGAACAAAACTTCATTGTAGATAGATTCTTTCACCCGTTTATGCTTTTCCGTTGCTAAGTCATACATGACTGATAAAAGCCAGAATGCTGATATTGCGAAGGTATAGCAGTTTCAGGCTCAGGGACAGCTTACTGAAACGTAACAGTTTTTCATGATTTACGTAAGTGTCAATTTACAGGTTGCACAACAAGCCAAAAAGGCTCTGTATTGACTTTACAAAAAAAGAGAGGTGAGATCAGAAAGATAAGATTTAGTTCAATCTGATCATCTCAGGTGTTTTTAAACACTCTTGGCCTACTTGTGTGTGAATTGAACCGTCCCTAAACATGGTCTTCAGATTTCACAGGACCACATCAGGAATAAAAAAAAAGCATAAGGGCTTGCAATGGCTGCTGTTACAGACAGTGTAAGATGGGGCAGAAGGGATAAATGCCAGCAAACTTTCAGATTGAACAAAGTCAATGTAAAGGATCTTAAATGCAACAATTGTCCATCCATCCATCTTCGTCCGCTTATCCGGTGTCGGGCCGGGTCGCGGGGGGAGCAGCTCCAGCAGGGGACCCCAAACTTCCCTTTCCCGAGCAACATTAACCAGCTCCGACTGGGGGATCCCGAGGCGTTCCCAGGCCAGGTTGGAGATATAATCCCTCCACCTAGTCCTGGGTCTTCCCCGGGGGCCTCCTCCCAGCTGGACGTGCCTGGAACACCTCCCTAGGGAGGCGCCCAGGGGCATCCTTACCAGATGCTCGAACCACCTCAACTGGCTCCTTTCGACGCAAGGAGCAGCGGCTCTCTCCGAGCTCCTCACGGATGACTGAGCTTCTCACCCTATCTCTAAGGGAGACGCCAGCCACCCTGCCGAGGAAACCCATTTCGGCCGCTTGTACCCTGGATCTCGTTCTTTCGCTCCGGCCCAGCCTTCATGACCATAGGTGAGGGTAGGAACGAAAACTGACCCGATGGAATCGAGAGCTTTGCCTTCTGGCTCAGCTCTCTTTTACGTCCCGGACGATAGATGGAATGTAATACCACACCCCGCTGCGCCGATTCTCCGACCAATCTCCCGCTCCATTTTCCCCTCACTTGCGAACAAAACCCCAAGGTACTTGAACTCCTTCACTTGGGGTAAGGACTCATTCCCTACCTGGAGAAGGCATTCCATCGGTTTCCTGCTGAGAACCATGGCCTCCGATTTAGAGGTGCTGATCCTCATCCCAACCGCTTCACACTCGGCTGCGAACCGATCCAGTGAGTGCTGAAGGTCGCAGGCCGATGATGCCATCAGGACCACATCATCTGCAAAAAGCAGCGTGAGATCCCCAGCCCACCGAACTGCAACCCCCCCCCACCCCACTCAGCCCCGATATCCTGTCCATAAATATTACAAACAGGATTGGTGACAAAGCGCAGCCCTGGCGGAGGCCAACCCTCACCTGAAACGCGAGTCCGACTTACTGCCGAGAACCCGGACACAGCTCTCACTTTGGTGCGTACAGAGATTGGATGGCCCTGAGTAGAGACCCCCTCACCCCATACTCCCGCGGCACCTCCCACAGTATCTCCCGGGGACCCGGTCGTCGCCTTCTCCAAATCCACAAAACACATGTGAGACCGGTTGGGCATACTCCCAGGCCCCCTCCAGGATCCTTGCGAGAGGGAAGAGCTGGTCCGTTGTTCCCACGACCAGGACGGAATCCGCATTTTTCCTCCTCAACCTGAGGTTCGACTATTGGCCGAACCCTCCTTTCCAGCACCTTGGAGTAGACTTTACCAGGGAGGCTGAGAAGTGTGCAACCCCTGTAATTGGCACACACCCTCTGGTCCCCCTTTTTAAAGGGGAACCACCACCCCAGTCTGCCACTCCTTTGGCACTGTTCCAGACTTCCACGCAATGTTGAAGAGACGTGTCAACCAGGACAGCCCCTCCACACCCAGAGCCTTGAGCATTTCTGGACGGATCTCATCAATCCCCGGGGCTTTGCCACTGTGGAGTTGTTTGACTACATCAGTGACTTCGCCCCGGAAATCGCGACAATCCCCCATCATCCTCCAGCTCTGCCTCTAACATAGAGGGCGTATTAGTCGGATTCAGGAGTTCCTCAAAATGCTCCTTCCACCGCCCTATTACCTCCTCAGTTGAGGTCAACAGTGTCCCATCCTTACTGTACACAGCTTGGATGGTTCCCCGCTTCCCCCTCCTGAGGTGGCGAACAGTTTTTCAGAAGCACTTTGGTGCCGACTGAAAGTCCTTCTCCATGTCTTCTCCAAACTTCTCCCACACCCGCTGCTTTGCCTCTTTCACGGCAGAGGCTGCAGCCCTTCGGGCCCCCGGTACGCTGCAACTGCCTCCGAGTCCTCTGGGATAACATATCCCGGAAAACGCCTTCTTCAGTCGGACGGCTTCCCTGACCACCGGTGTCCACCACGGTGTTCGTGGGTTACCGCCCTTGAGGCACCTAAGACCCTAAGACCACAGCTCCTCGCCGCAGCTTCAGCAATGGAAACTTTGAACATTGTCCACTCGGGTTCAATGCCCCCAGCCTCCACAGGGATGCACGAAAAGCTCCGCCGGAGGTGCGAGTTGAAAGTCCGTTGGACAGGGGCCTCCTCCAGACGTTCCCAATTTACCCGCACTACACGTTTGGGCTTACCAGGTCTGTCCAGAGTCTTCCCCCACCTCCTGACCCAACTCACCACCAGATGGTGATCGGTTGACAGCTCTGCCCCTCTCTTCACCCGAGTGTCCAAAACATACGGCCTCAGATCAGATGAAACGATTATAAAATCGATCATTGACCTTCGGCCTAGGGTGCTCTGGTACCAGGTACACTTATGAGCATCCCTATGTTCAAACATGGTGTTTTTTATAGACAATCCATGACTAGCACAGAAGTCCAACAACAAACAACCACTCTGGTTTAGATCAGGGAGGCCGTTCCTCCCAATCACGCCTCGGTCCTCTCCAGGTATCTCCATCATTGCCCACGCTGCGTTGAAGTCCCCCAGCAGAACAATGGAGTCCCCACTGGCGCCCCATGCAGGACTCCACTCAAGGTCTCCAAGAAGGCCGAATACTCCGAACTCCTGTTTGGTGCATATGCACAAACAACAGTCAGAGTTTTCCCCCACAACCCGCAGGTAGGGAGGCGAACCCTCGTCCACCGGGGTAAACTCCAACGCAGCGGCGCTCAGCCGGGGGCTTGTTAGTATCCCCACACCCACCGGGCGCGCACACCCTAAGCAACTCCGGAGAAGAAAAGAGTCCAACCCCTATCCAGGAGTACGGTTCCAGAACCGAGACTGTGCGTAGAGGTAAGCCCCACCAGATCTAACCGGTAGCGCTCCACCTCCCGCACCAGTTCCGGCTCCTTCCCCCACAGAGAGGTGACGTTCCACGTCCCCAGAGCCAGCGTCTGCTGCCCGGGTCTGGTCCGTCGAGGCCCCTGACCTTCACTGCCACCCATGTGGCAGCGCACCCGACCCCAGCGGTTCCTCCCACAGGTGGTGGGCCCATGGGCTGGAGAGATGGGAGCCACGTAGCTTGTTCGGGCTGTGCCCGGCCGGGCTCCGTGGCAAACCCGGCCACCAGGCGCTCGCCGACGAGCCCGCCGTCTGGGCCTGGCTCCAGACGGGGGCCCCGGGCTTCCTCCGGGCAGGGTCACTCCATTTCTACCTTGTTTTTCCATTGGGGTTTTTGAACCATTCTTTGTCTGGCCCCTCACCTGAGACCACTTTGCCTTGGGAGACCCTACCAGGAGCACAAAGCTCCAGACAACACAGCCCTCAGGTTCACAGAGACACACAAACCTCTCCACCACGATAAGGTGATGGTTCACGGAGAAGAACCATCACCTATATTGTTTTCTAGGAAAATAGTTTCACCTCTTTCATTTGTGTACCAGCCTTGTGCATAGAGTGTCTGAACATGGATGTTGATTTCAAATACACCATTAAGAAAATATTAAGTTTCTTTATAGTTTAGTCAGCTGTGCCTATGTCCAAAGAGGCTACAATATGAAGCTTGGAAGGTTTACGTCACATACAACTGAAACATAGAAAAATGTGCCACACTGCTATCGGCAGATTAAGCTGAATAGATTAATTAGTTCCCAGAAGTTATGCTTTAACCTTATACTGTAAGTACAATAAAAAAGCAGACAGAGATATCCTGTGGCAAACAAACATATTATGTTATGTCAAGATAGCAGACAGAACGAGAGAGGCTGGTATTTATTTAAGCCCATTGTCAAATAGCTTGTTCTAATTGCAAACATATCTTCATCAAGCAGGTTAAATAAATGAAGATAGAATGCCCAGAAGAGTCATGTTGCAAAATCAGAGTGAATGCCTGGAGGAGAGTCATGTTGTAAAAACAGAGTTAAGGCCACTTTAAGTTCTAATTTACTTTTCCAAACAATCTGAATGGTGGCAGGTGTTTAGTTGTAGTTGGTAGATGAGAGGTCTGTGTTGTGCAGATGGCTGTGCATTCTGTTTACACCTCTCCTCGAGAACTGTGCCACAGCCAGATCTGCCCCCCCCCGCCCCAGTCTGAATGCTGATATATTAATCTTTAATTTTAAATAAAATTATGTCTACCACAGCATCCTTCACATACACACACACGCTTCCACATGGTATATATCATGCCATCGCAATTCCATTTTAAGGCAGTTATTGTCATCAGTGATTAATCTATGGATTATTTTTGCATTTTTCCATTAAATCGTGATTAGTATCAAGTCATAAAATTATTAGATGTATGACAGCATATTATTTTGAAAGTGAAGGATGACAACACATTACATGCAGTTTATGCTATAGTAAGCAACTATTCTATGAGCGTCCGTTACATTCAAGCCATTGCCAAATGAGTTGATACAAAGCTAATTAAGCATATCAGCTCCACAAAACTCTACAGTATTTCGGTGTTTACAAAATGGTGTAGTCCGGAAACTTTGGCACACAGCAGCTCGAGTGATGCGTTTTATGTCACGGCTGAGAAATGACAACAGCAGCGTTCAGCTTTGGAAACGAAAAGGACATACAAATTACAAGATAATTACTTCTTCTGAAGAGTCCATCATGTTTTTTTCAATCCCCGTGTCCTCTGTGATTTGACGGGATAAACGCTACTAGCAACTGCGTGGAGGAGGGGTGGGGGTGGTGCGTTATCACCGAAGGCTTCGGTCATGTGGATGCGCCGACAGGGTTGTTGTCATTACTGACAGAAACTACGAAATATAGCTTTAAATAGCAGTTAAATAAGTATCATGGTACCAAGTAAAGAATTTCAAATGTTGTTAAATCAACTTGCGCAATAAACACATCGCAAATACACTCAGGGATTTTTTAGTTAGTTGAAAGAGTATCAGTAAAAAAAAAATGGCACTTTAAAATGTAACTATAATTTTTTTCAATGGTGCCCTTTGTGTTTAGTTCAGTTTGTTCAATAAAATAATGTTGGAAATAATTTCCTTTGTTTTTTTTTATTCAACAAGCAATTTGTTGTATTTTAGCAGTATTCTAAAAACAGCAGAAAGGCAGAATTGAGTATGTTTTATTATCTGTTTATTTATTGCTGTCGCGATATTTAACGTTATCACATATCGCATATTTTCCTCATATTGTGAAGCCCCTTATACACATCATAACTAAAGTGACTGCAAAATGGTTTTGCTTTCCAAAAGTTTGGAAAGGATGATCTGATGATTCCACATTCAGAAAGTGTAAAAGCAGCTAATTTTAGATTTATCTGAACATTTATTATTCCTATGTGAGATAAATACTTCACAAGTTTAGGGTCAAAAAGCATGCTGTGGGCAAAGTTAGCAGTCTGGTACTTAATCATTAATTTAATAATATGTAGCTCTTGTGCACCAAGTTTTAATCCATCAGGAACAGAACTGCAGTAGTTAGTATTGTGTTATTCACTCCATTCATTTCCCTAAGATCCTAAGGCAATTTATAAATAAAATGTGCTCACAATCAAACGTCTTCATTTTCATTTTTTTTTATGTGGCACACCATGCAACATTCGTCAGAATAGCATCTAGAAAGTATAAGCTCATCACATCAACTTTGTAAGGAGCCCAGCAGGTATCGGGGGGGAAAAAATTTTTCTTAAATTGTGAGACAATTAGCAATTTGTGTCACTGCAAAGAGGACTTCCTGCTGCTTTGTCAGTAAATGACGTGATGTGCGTGTAAGTAACTTTTCAACATTCACTGAAAGAAATGGCATTTATGGTCTAGGAATAACGGTAAGTGTAGGAATTAAGGTGTAGCTGCAGTTGTTCATTCTTCAAAAGAAGCTCTGCACACCCCATACTGTGATGTTTGGACAAGTGAAATAAAAACAGAGCCAGTGTATGAAAGAAGAGGCTTTGTTTATCTGCAATGGGTGTTGATTCAAAGATTATAACACCTAAGGGGGGAGGCAGCCAGACACTGCACTGAGTCACAGACGGCCAAGCAAGGTGGTCAGTGCCACTAACCGCTCATTCAGGCAAAGCCCACCCGAGAAATCAGAGCTGACGCCTGCCTCCCTCCATGAGCTATATTATCTATCATCTCCTGGCTCTGAAAAGAAGAGTGAAAACCAATTCTGGTTTCATGAGATTAGAAAGCCGCACACAATGAGCAAACTCCACTACTGGGCTTGTACTCCCATGGTCTATTGTAAAGCTGAAAAGTGCTTGTAAAGTGTGGCTGTTAGTGTTGTCATGAGAAAAACACAAAGGATCACCTATAGAATAGAATAAAAAACTGAGATAGATAGATAGATAGATAGATAGATAGATAGATAGATAGATAGATAGATAGATAGATAGATAATAGATAGATAGATAGATAGATAGATAGATAGATAGATAGATAGATAACAGACCCTTTCCAAAAAATTTGAATATCATGGAAAAGTTTATTTATTTCCATAATTCCATTCAAAACGTTAAACTTCCATAGATTATAGATTCAGGGCCCACAACTTAAACGATTTCAAGTATTTAGTTGTTTATTTGTACATAATTTGGGCTTCCAGCTCATAAAACCCACGAAAACAGGATTTCAAAAAATTAGAATACTGTGAAGAAATCACCATTTACTTCTCAGTTTTTGCAGAAAAAAAAAAGAAATTAGGATCACAGCAAATCAATCAAAATATGGTACTTTCAAAACGATACGTCAATCTTCAATACTTGGTAGGGAATCCCTTTGCCTTAATCACTGCCTCGATGCGCCGTGGCATTGAAGCAATCAGCCTGTGGCATTGCCTGGGAGTTATGGAAGCCCAGATTTCCTTGATGCTTGCTGTCAGCTCTTCTTTGTTTTTGGGTCTTGTGTCCCTCATTTTCCTCTTGATAATACCCCATAGATTCTCAATGGGGTTTAGGTCCGGCGAGTTGGCTGGCCAGTCAAGCACTGTGATGGCATGGGCATCAAACCAGGTTTTGGTGCTTCTGGCAGTATGGGCAGGGGCCAGGTCCTGCTGGAAGATGAAATCTGCATCTCTATACAGATCCTCAGCAGAAGGAATCATGAAGTCCTCTAAAACATTCTGGTAGACTGATGCGGTGACCTTGGATTTAAGAAAGCAGAGTTTACCAACACCTGCACTGGACATTGCACCCCAAATCATGACTGACTGTGGATATTTCACACTGGACCTCAAGCAGCTTGGGTTCTGTTCCTCACCCGTCTTCCTCCAAACCCTTGG
Source organism: Perca fluviatilis (assembly GCF_010015445.1). NCBI lineage: Eukaryota > Metazoa > Chordata > Actinopteri > Perciformes > Percidae > Perca > Perca fluviatilis. The sequence goes on along the minus strand of NC_053126.1, from coordinate 14,117,480 downwards.
ACCTTGATTCCCGAATGAAAGGCACACTTTACTTTCATTGGAAAAGAGGACCTTGGACCACTGGCCAACAGTCCAGTCCTTCTTATGGTGATTTCTTCACATTATTCTAATTTTTTGAAATCCTGTTTTCGTGGGTTTTATGAGCTGGAAGCCCAAATTATGTACAAATAAACAATTAAATACTTGAAATCGTTTAAGTTGTGGGCCCTGAATCTATAATCTATGGAAGTTTAACGTTTTGAATGGAATTATGGAAATAAATAAACTTTTCCATGATATTCAAATTTTTTGGAAAGGGTCTGTGTGTGTGTGTGTGTGTGTGTGTGTGTGTGTGTGTGTGTGTGTGTGTGTGTGTGTGTGTGTGTGTATACACATATACACACACACACAGTGTGATTAATCTGTATGGTGCTCCAACAAGTGTGGCATTATGTAAAGGTGAAGATTGTAGTTAAGAGTTTGAAGGTGTGTTATCTTTTTCTTTTAATGTTTGCCGGATAAGCGGGAAGTGCCTGGCCTGTGAGGTTCACTATGTTCTGACCTGTAAAGTGCGTTTTCGTTCATCCGTGGTGAAACAATACCACCATACTACCAATATATTTTTTTCATCGGTAGAACGTTATTGAATAAGGTTCCCAGTATTATATTGGCCTGTATATGCATTTGCCAGGGTGTAAACGATCTCTTCATTATTCAGGGTTGCTGATACAATATTTCGTGCTGAGTCGTTAGTAGTGTCCCACTTGTTGCAGCAACATCCGTATATAATCACATCAAAAACCCAATATATAATATATGTATTGCCATTTTAATGATTCATTCCACTGGTTCCAATTTACCACTGATTTGGGGGTGTTATTTTTTCAGGGTGAGATTAACAGAAGTCTCAACTACATCCAGCTAGTAATTGTGGACAATCTCACAGCTGTGAGCAGGAAAATCATAAAACTCACCCTGAAGGTTGGCATGAAAAATGGATGAAAACCATTTCAAGGGTCTTTAAATCTATAAGAAAAGAAAATCTGTTTCTGAGCTAACATTCAGCATTCTATACTGACGCTAACCCTGCAGACAGTAAGCAATAAAGACTGAGATGCCAACCCACATACATATCAAGGTTGTGAGCTGGCTGCCAATCTCAGACATGGCGCTGATCTTCAAGTCTGAAAATAGTATTGTATTCAAAGGCTTCATTTACATTTTAATTAGTATGTTCCACTGGAAATAAAACATGTGTATAAATAACCAAAATGAAAATTAAATTAGCTTGAAATTAAACTCAAAAAAGGGAAATACATAGTGCCATCCAAAATAGAAATGCAGAGTCCACAAGGCACCAAACAGTCAATAAACATTCTTTTCAAGTCATGTCTTGCGTAGTATAAAGTACATGTTTCTGTCTGATCTTTAACACTTTGAGAGTGAATGTGATAAAAGAGATTTACTGCCTGCTATTGTTAAAAGATAAAAGGGAATTAAAGACAGTATAGGATTGAACCTGTGACTCTTAAGAAGTCTTGTGGCACAATCTGCAGCAAACACAATCAAATCACACTTAACAGCCCTTACAGGAGCAGTTATTACCATAGCAACAAATAAAAGTGAGCAGCGGCTACTCGGTCTGCATAAACAGGTTGCAACAAGCGTCTGAGGCTCTGAGGGCACGGTTACAGACACACCGGAAACACCGGGAACTGACCAGCTGTCAGCTATAATACACAAACAGGTGACAAGAGTTAAAACAGCAGCTGTGTGGACGACGTGCTGCAAAATTCAAATCTCACGATTAAGTGTTTCTGCTCAATTACAAAACATCTGTTCTTTACATCAGAACTGCAGCTGTGACTAAAACCCCATGTTGGTTTACTGTACAGACATAACTGTAATGCAAAGTTTTTACCAGCTTTAAACTACAGCGGGACAGTCACTACATCTATAACTTCAAGCCACTTTTTGGCAACTAAGAGCATTCCACAAAAGTAAGCAAAATTATTTGAATACATGTTCAATTTACCAGCAGGAGATCGTAACTGCGGTCTGTGTTCAACATCGAATGTGAATGGAATGAATGCAGATGAAGTTCATGAAATGCGGTTGAAAGCTCTGGAAAAAGATGACTATGTGTTAAGATTATAGTCTAAAGTCTAAAGGCCATTTTATAGTTGTGCGTAAAATCAGCCGTGGCTTGGTAGCGTTGCATTTTCCGCCATTTCCTGGTTCTCCTTCTCCATAAACAACGTGAAATCAAGGAGAGGGTTAACTTTTCCTGCTAAAGATTTCCCACCTTCGGTCAGAAAACACATGGGAGACACTTTGTTTCTCTCACTATGACTTTAGAGTCGGTATTCGCTCCAAAGCTAATAGCCGTCACTCTCTCACTTCTACCTCGCTCTATCACCTACTCCCCACACACACACACACACACACACACACACACACACGTATAAACTAGGGGTGGTACGGTTCACAAAACCCACGGTTCGGTTCGTATCACGGTTTTAGGGTCACGGTTTTCGGTTCAGTACGGTTCTTATTTTTTCTTTAACACTCCAGAATATACTTCAGCATATAGCTAAAATTAGCATATTGAATGCATGTTGCACAAAACGTGCACACAGTGGCAGTTCTATATTGTTTTATTTCATCATAGGTAACGTGAAATCCAAAATGTTCCCACACACCAGACTATAAACGACGCTGGCGCATCCTCCAGCTCTGGGCAGCCTCTCACCTACTTGACATTTCTGCAGGTGACGTGACCTGCAGCGGCACCCCACTCCACTTGAGGAGCGGTCGGCTCGGTGTCTCTCAAAATCTGACGAAAATCTTTTAAACTGACCTTTGTCGAGCTGAAATGAAGACAGATTCAGCAACTGCATGGCCTATTTCTCGCTTAAAATGTTTTCAGAAACACGTTTCGGTGAACTATTTTAGTACAATATGAGATCGTATTCTGAACGAGCCGCCATGACGGTCTGTTTTGAAATTTGGGACCAGCCAGACCCATGTGACGCAATCGTCCAATCAGCTGCCATGGGTTGCGTTTGTCACGCCCATCCCGCTCGTCATTTCCAGTAACTGTTTTAACATAGGTGTCGAAAGTGGGCACTACGGCAGTAAGAGGTTAGTACACATTAACAGTGTACTGACGAACCGTGCGGTTCTTTTGTGCAGTGTGTTTAGGACAGTGTTTCAGGGGCAGGTTGCAAAAGCAGAGATATGATGAACACATTCATTTCAAATAAGACTACAATAAGACACAATTCTGCTTCTCTTAGAGCTCGCTTTTTCAACTGAGCATCTGGAAAAACATCAACAGTGAACAGAACATCCTTGAGAATCACCCGGTCACCACAACAATGTCTCCTAGCAGCTGGAGTTAGGCGCAGCAGGCTTTATCACATTGCATTGTAAAGAGTACACACACTGTAGAGCAGATTGTACACGTTGGCTGAGGCTTATGACCGAGACTTTTTTTATTGACAAGTGTCACAATGAAAGAGTAGCAAACTTTTGCTGTTTTTATACTGTGGCCACAGAAGGAACTGGCTTCTGATCGGCTGTCAAATTAATATCAAAATAGTAAAATGCCTCAAACATATTTCAGGTCAACAACTTATAAAAGTTATACTTTTCACTGTGCAAAACACACTCAGTTTGGGACTGTTCGTTATTTATTTCAGGGGCCACCAGAGGAGTTATGGGACCTTAAATCAAAAAAGACTTGACCCTCCCTTCACCAGTGATACATTTTGGATGACCCTCCCACATGATTGGGAAAAAAAGGGACGACCCTGCCCAATATTATATTGGAGCCGTCTGTATGGGTTTGCACTTGGCAAAGATGTACGAATGTCCATTGTTTTTTTCAGCCATTGCATATACAACTAAACCTCTGCATTCTGATATTACGCATCACACTCCTCTGTTATGGTGTGGCTGCCATTTCAGCAGATTTACTCAATAAGCATGGAAACTAAATGTACACTTCCTGCATTACTGCATTACTTCAAATACTAAGTTACTCATCTAGTAAACTAGTATTCACATGAAATAAAACAATAAAACATTGAGACCATTCAACAAACCACAGTGGTTAATAAGAAATTCAACACTGGTTGCTATGGACTCGTCACTAGGCTTCCTCAGTCATTGTATATTTTAGCATAGTTAAAGCTGCCGAAGCTGAACATTATCCAAAACTCAATTTCTCAGACAAGCGTCAATTTGGGAGCTTGCATGCTACCACTCCTTCCTTCTTGAAAAGGCCGTCGTTCGCATAATTTCACAAATAATCACCGGGACCAAAAGGATATTTGAGTCGGGTATGGCTGCAGCCTGGAGACCTCCCGTCTCATGCCCTCCCAGCTGTTCCGACTTTTCAAAATAAAAGCCTGCGTCTGGTTCGCTATGTTTTCGTACTATGTTTTCGATGTTTTTGAACTAAACAGTACGGCAATTATTTTTTCAGCAGATGTCTTAGTTACAACATGATGGAGCTAGCAAAGCAGTTTTGTGTTTATATGTGTGAGCGGGATTTATTCAGTTTGGGAAATCCCACGGTCTCTAAAGCTATAGCTCAAATTGTCTGGCTGACTAAACAGGGATGGACCTATCTGCTAGCGATAGTGGCTGAGACTGAGAGAGCAACATGGAACTACATGGATAAATATGCATCAAGCATCAAGCAAGCCACTTTGAAATTTTGCAGTTCTCATGAATACAAAAGTTGGGTGACCCTCCCCCCTAGACTAAAAAAAATTGGATGACCCTCCTCTCAACAAAGAATAAAAAGATATGACCCTCCCCTATTTTCCTCCGGTGGTCTATTCCATAAATACAGAACAGTCCCTTACCAGTTTGTTAGGTACTAGCTAAAACTAATGCAGTCTAATACAATGTTGTAATGTTTGTTTAGAGGTTATACAACTGTGAGTAACACAATACAATTCAACAGCACCAGAAACAACAGCAACCTCCAAAATGGCCATGAAGTTGAATCAACAACTCTCTCAAGTTTCAACAAAGACTGACAGTAGGTTTAATTGCAGGACTGATGTACTGTTGCAACTGTACATTTAACTGCAGGATTACAGAGCAGAACATTCATGCTTCAATACTTTTAAAAATGAAAGAACAGACTGTGTAAAGTGGCCATGTAAGCGTAATAATACACTTTGAGGTGTCCTGGTATACAGAAACAGCCCTGGCAGAGTAATTAATTGGTCGCCAGAAATGTAATAGCCAACTATTTTGATTATCGAATAAACATTTTCTCTGGTTGCAGCTTCTAAAATAAATGGTTTTCCTGCTGCTCTTTGTCATATCTGATATTTTGCTAAATGTGTTTTTGGGTGTGGACTGTTGGTCAAACAAAACAAGCAATATGAAGACATTAAACTTGGTTCCAGGAAATTATGATAACCATTTTTCACTATTATCTGACATTTTACGACCTGATTAATCAAGGCAGTACAGATTAATCAATAATGAAAATAATCATTAGTTGAACCCCTAGTAGAGCAAACACTGCTTTGTCTGTTTTATTCATATATCAGGATGTCAATCAGTTTTACACTATAATTGACTGGCAATTCTATTCTACAGGTAGCTACACAGGTAATCATAATTTTCCATTTTGATGAGACTTTCACTGACCAATTATTTATGAGCACATTACAAGCATGATGATAATAATTCAACATAATGGATGGAAAGAGAGAATTGAATCTGCGACGGCCTTTAGCTTTAAAACTTTTTTGTAAAAGGTTTACAATGTTGCTGAGTGGCATTCCACCCTGATAAGAAAAGATGAGAGAGAAAGACAAGGACATTGTAGTTGATTAACATTTTGATGACCATTAAGCCCCAAAGGGGCAAGTGTCATTACAATAAATTAGAGAGAGGAAATATTCCAATCTATCGTAATGAATCTGAAAATGAGAAAAGGTTAGCTTGAAGCCACTAAAAAATGTAATACTTTTGTTCTGTGCCAACGTATTGCAGCAATATATTTCAGAACACCTGGCTAATGTTTTTTTTCTCGCATAGCAGAATCATTACAAAGAAGCCAAAATCATCAGTGGTATCCATTGAATATTTTGCAGCTGCCTCAGGCTGCTAATTGTTTGTCAATTTAACCTGGCAGGATGTATAATCAATGCTTTAAATTCAGGGCCGGAGCCAGAAAAGTGCTTGGTCACGCCTCAGTAATTAGGAAGCAAATATAGACCTGAGCCTCAAGCTCTCTCCTGCATTACATCACCACTATCGGTTAAAGTAACACAGAACTAAATAATCCATGGGAGCCATCAGGATTTCATTCTAGACATTTTTCAATGCCAATATGTATCAGCATGCTTGTTTCAGTCTGGGAGAATACTGATAAACAATGCTAATATCTAAAAGGGTCATTAATAAGGCTCTTTAATTATCTTCATCTGCAAGAAGGTAGATAAAAACAAATTTCTAGTTAAAATGTCACAGCCTCATTTTAGTTTACCCATATTGTAGTTAAAGGGATATTTCACCATTGGACAGATGAATATATCTTTAAATTGGGTCACTTACGTAGTAGAAGTGTGAATTTTTTTTAAAATTGGTGCCTTCTAGGCTGAGTAAAGCCAGAAAATGGATTTTTGGCTAATGTGGATGAAAGACACAAAATCCCAGAATGCACTTGCTTCGCTGCTTTACCGTGCGTTCATGGACATCGGAATACTATTCACGTAACGTCCTGTGGGAATCAGAGGTGGGAAACTCGGGCTGGATTTTGATAACAGAGTTCCCCAGTTGGTGACGTGTTTTTGACAACTGACGTTTGATGGAGGAGGAACAGGTGGCCAGCTAGCGTTAGCTTTCCACCTAGCTCTAATTCCTGCACACCGCTGTCGAGGTCCCTTTCCCCGGCTAGCGGCATCGGGCAACACCGCAGGCTGTGGTGCTGGTCTCTGTAGCAGGCGAAGCTCGCGTAGTGTGTTGAGTATTCCGTCTGTAATAAAGTTTCCTACATATTCTCCGATCTGTACCAATGTATCCCGGTGGAACACATGTACGGTAGTTTGAATGCACATAATTGTTGTCAAAGTTTGCTACTGAAAAGACAGAGGCTGTTTAGCGAAGCTTCAAGATGGCTGACACTCTGTGTACTTTGGCTAGCTTCGTGTAAAGACAGTCCAACCCCGTATGGGCGGGTTGAAAACATGCGGAACTCGCTGGCTGTAGTCCATTGCCTCTGGGTAAAAAAATCGTCCGATGACGCAAAAATCGGAAGATTTTTTCCAGACCCACAATAGAGATCTCTCGTCTCAGGGGGACATGAGGGAGGGAAGCACGGTCATTCGAAAATACTACCGTGTTTCTACATGTTTAATGCTAAATCGGTGAAGTATCCCTTTAATACAAAATCAAGTTAATTGGTCAGCGATTGTTCCTGGTAGCAACATAACTTCTAATCAATAATTGCTTTCCCTTCTTTATCGGTTTAATTTCCCCTTTGACCTTTTGGCCTGCACCATGCATGGTTCATGTCAACACAAAACCTCCGCACAGAGAGTTAGAGAAACTACCGCCGACATCCAACTGTCTCTCTTTACCAGTTAAGATGTGCACATTTTCCAGGTCTCATTTAATTACTTTTTTGCCAAAGAACAATGTGGAATCACTCAGTATTTAGTGGCCTCATGTGGATTTTTAAAGAGAAGTAACAAGTCAATATTGACAATGCAGTACTCAAGTACCTTAATTCCCCTGAACTGCTATTCATGAAATTGAAAAAACAGCTTGGCTGAGCAGAAATATTGGTTTGATGCATCTGACCCCTTTCCCCACATCTTCTTTAATAGACATGGAGTCACAGCAGGGCTGGAGAGTGACTGCATCATGGCAATACCGTCCATGATAATGCGTTGTTGTTTTTTTTTACTCTACTTAAAAAGGTGCTCTAAGCAATGTTAGGAGACGTTATTCTTGTTGACGTTCAAAGTATTCTCAAACAAAACGACACTAACTTGCCCCTTCCTCCTCCTCATCCCGTCCCCTCCCTTCTGTGCTTCAGCGAACTAACCCCCCCCAACCCCCACCCCAAATCCTTCTCGTCGGTTATTGGCTGAACGCTGGAACACGGTTTGTTATGTTTTTGTGGTGCAGGTTGGCCACTTTGTTTTTGTTGGCGTTTGTGGACTCTGGGCTGTCTACAGAGACCGCGTTTTTTTACAGTGTGTTCAGGGGACCGGCAGCTTGTGGATAGTGAGGAGATGTTTGCTGTAGGCCTATGTGACAAAAAATGTTGTAGCCTAAGAAAAATGCGTGGCATCACTTAGAGTACCTTTAACATATTCTATCACTTGAATGAACTTAATAAGGATGTGATAAAACAGATGCTGCTTGCCAAAAGACTGAACACACTTCAAAAGAAGCTGCCTCTTCTTTCTGCTGATTTACATAAAGGATTCACTTCTCCACATTACATAACCCCTCACCTGTGCTAAGTGGAGTGTTGGAGGATGAAAACTTACTTAGCCTCCAAATTTGGTAGCTTCAGCATCAGCATGTGCGAAGGACCTTTTCGCTTTTGATGTTGCCGAGGAGTTTGCAGTGACAGCTAGATGAGATTTCCAGCTTGAATTATTTACCATTTAGATGACGTGGAAAAGTAAATGCAGATGTCGTGATCTGAAACATTGAGGATCAATGATGTTTAGCTCAACTGACACATGATGTGAGTCATTCTCACATTAAAAACTGAAAATCTGTGGTCATGGCTTAAACAGTTTATGGTTATAGCATATAAAATGGTAATTAAATAAACCAATACCAAACACATATGTACATTACTTGTGACACTATAGAAGCCAAACAGTCCAGAAGTTGAAGCCATAATTTGAGGTTACAGAAGATAATACCTGACATATTTAGTCCCTATAATAATAATAGTGCATCCCAAAGACTATAGAATATTTAACAAAGAAGCAGCAGCTAGGAAGACAAAAGAGTGAGGGCAGACCTGTGGGCTCAGTGGTCACAGCTGTTGCAACACATCCACCTCTATGCAGCTTTAAAGAAACTTAAGCAGAACCTCAATAATATGCCATCACATTTATGCCCCAAACATTTTCTTGGCAGTCCCCTTTGTTTGCAGTGTATTATTTGTTTGTTTTTCTTTCAAACACTTGCAGATTGCCACAGGACACTATGCTGCCAAGGGCTTAATAATTCAGTTGACAGAAACATAATGCTTAGCAGTTTGTTGTGCCATTAAAACTTCACATAACCTTCTGACAAACAATTGCTTGCTATCATAGCAAATGCCAAATACAATTTCGCATGACAGTCCTAACTTTATCCTTTCGAAATGGCAACTCAGATTGCAGAATATTATAGTAGCACAACAGTTTCAATGATAATGAATTTAGCTTACCTGTACAGCAGATTGGACTACACTCATACCAGCACATTGGGACACGGACATTGCTTCTGTATCATCACCCACATCATGCTCAAGGGTTGTTTTGGAGTTGTGTTGGTTTTTGATTTTTTTTTCTCGCTCGCCATTAAAGTCAATTAATTTGGAGAAAATCAGGAAAATCCAAGGCCTGGGTGAAACTAATGTGGAGAGAGCATACTGCAACGAACACAATACGGAGAGACCACAACGTCGAGGCAACTCTTCACACATTTTACGTTTATCTTATTGATGAATATTAAACAAAAGATAGCCTACTCGGTTCTAAACCGTCTCTGATTAAACTTAATCCGGTGGAGTGTGTGGGATTTTCATGGCGCGTAATTTGAGTGCTACTTCTCGCTCAGTGCTGCCTCTGATGGCTGGGAGCTAAATTAAAACTGATTTCGAGACTGAATGGCTGAAGCGTTGACTTGCAATACAGCCTGTGGCCACCAGTTCCGTAGGCGGTGTCCTGTTACTGTCCTGGGTCAGGAGGGCTACCTTAACTTTTGGAGTTTACCCATAGTTTACCAAAGGTCCAGAAGGCTGGCGACTGTGGGAACACTACAGGGTCAATATTGGATTCGTGTGATAAATGGATCTGGAGATGTGCGTAAAAATGCTTGTTACTTTAGTGCGTTTGGGTAATTGGTCATAATTTTGAAGTTTGAAAGTCCACATGGTCTAGGGTAAAGGATTCTGAGAGCTTTTCCTGGGTTCAGTGGCAATTTATTCAACCATTAGTCTACAATTGACTCTCTTGTGAGAAACAAGTCGTAGACGTTTGCAAACAGCAATAAGTACCCTTTTGCACGCTGGATTATAACTGTAACAGACAAATTATAGCCTATTGAGCGTTGATCCTGAAGCTCAGAAGCCCTACTGTGTGTTCATATTGTTAACGTTTGTAAATTAAAATGGACATATTTAAAGTAGGCCTATTGGTGCCCACTTTAACCTTATCAATATGGTATGTTCAACAAGCAATACAGCTTCCACTCCGTGCATCAATGCATGTGATCAAGATCCATTCACGTAGCTCCACCTGTATGCAGGCCAGGGCTTGATATCTGTAACATACGGAGTAACCCAAGGAGACAGCCTCTTTCGTTCAGAGGTGAGTCTCTTCAGCACCTCCTTGGCGCTTACTATGTGCGTCCTTTAACATACCCGCGCTCTCCAGCTGGAGGCAGTCAGCGCGCGCATCACACCACGAGCGCATCGGAGCTTTGTGCAGAGAACGTTTGTATTTTATTTACTTGTCCGACCTTTTCTGTCATTTTCTCGTCGTGTGTGACGCAGACTAGATTATGGGATTATTTAAAGGAAAAAATACAATGCAGAGAGGTTTCCTACTTCGATGCCAGTGAGAAAAACTCTAGGAATATTTGGAGATGAAGAAGATGAATCTGCCCTAAACACTGAAATTCTTTCATCCGCACAGAAGTGGCGCATCTTGTAGATAGTAAGATAAAATCCAGTTGCAGGTAAGGTAAGTGGTTGGTGAATTGTCTCAGATGTGCGAAGATAGTATCCTACATTAGCAAGTTAATGAGATTATTCCGTTCAAATTAAGTTGAAACAAGTTGTCAAGTTGAGCATGTAGGACATTGTAAGCACTCCCGTGTCTCATTATTAATGCGATTTTACTGTTAAGTGGTAACATGATGATGTTCTGGCATGTGTATTGAAACAAACCCTCAGCTGGGTCTGTGCTGGGTTTTCTAACATTGTAAATTGAATACCTGACTTGACCTCATTTATATTTTATTTTCTATAAACTGGATTTGCATAATTAACTATGAGCATGTAATAATAATAATAATATATATATATATATATATATCTGTGCTAGAAGATATATAGAAGGTAGAAGATATATATATATATATATATATATATATTTTTATATATATTATATATATATATATATATATATATCTTCTACCTTTTAGCTGCTAAAAGCAAAGGTTAGAGCAGAATCCATGGCCATGACAGTGAAGAAGAAAAACACTATATGAAAAATCTAAAATAATGAAATACTATTTTATTTTGTTATTACTATTTTTCGAAGTAGCCACTTTATTTAAAATAGTATGTCACCAGTTGTTCTGATGGCAAACTGAATTTTTCTCTCTTTTGACTTTTGACTGTGCTGTCTCTGGGCTGGTTTTATGAAAGAATGTATGAAGTATGAACAATGCCTCAAATACAGCAATTTAACAGTTCACAAAATAATATTTCATTTTCACAAAATATTACTCATACCAACCATGATTCAACTTGTGATAGATTCCATTTATTGTTCACCTCAGTAACAGAGCTAAGTGCTTCAAGAGGGTATTGGTTTTTGTAGGTGGTCTGTTGTGCTCTGTTTCTGTAGTAATAATGAACTATCATGCTTGTTTATCTTATGCAACACAAACAAAAAGATGTTTCTCATAATGACTTTCCAAATGTTACATTATACAATAATCTGTCCATCCACCTGACTCAGACAACACACATTTATAGACACCAACGTGTTTTCCCTGTGCTCAAACATCCCCTTTGCTGAAATGTAGTCGCCTATTTACCAAAAACAAGGCATTATGAAACCTCTTATGTTATATATACTAAGTTGTCAGACCATGTTTCCCTCCGGTGCATTGGCAGTGACAAGCACTTCAATCTGGCTGTGGCAAAGCTGTTGGCAGTACTGTGATTCCCCTCATTCAATTACTTAGGCTGGGAATAATTTACATCCATGCACACCCCCTAATAAACATAAAAAATGTGTCAGCAAAGAATTCAGTGTAACCCGTCGCAGCTGATAATTAAGCAACACGTGAAGGGCAAGCATTTCCCCAGGGAGAGCTTATGACTGTAGGGTGTGCAGAGTGAGTAGTGGGTAGCAGTGGCTGGCCAAGAAAACACACAAGGAATGTCTGGCCTCACGTAGAAAGCACAGCCACACATCCTGAGGTTCTCTTCTTTACATATGCTATCAATCAGGTCTGTTCTCCAGAGAGCGAGTCTTAAGGCTGATTAGAATAAGGACATTTTCTTTTTTTTAATGCCTCTGAACACCCACCCAAGTGATTTCAGTTATTGTGGCTGATTAGACCTCTGCTCAGGTTGAAGGTGGGCTGTAGCTTAGATGGGAATTTATTAGGTCACAAATCTTTTATACCAATAAGAATGATAAAACTGTCCATGTCCTGCCCTATCATTCAAGCTATCATTCAATCAGTCTACAAACACCCACACAGTCCTGGGAGGAGGTCCAATCAGCCCGGTTAACTGAAAACACCAGGGGCCTTTAAAGGACCCAAGTAAACATACTGTAACATCTAAAAGCTATCGTTCTAACTGATAACATGGATTTATGAGGTCATAGAGATCACTTATATCAATAGCTACCTGTTACATTGGTTAAACAGACTAGCATATGACAGCAAGTAGAAAGGAAGAGAGATCACATTTAATATCTGATGAAGATGATGACTATCTCACTTTTCTTCTTCTGGAAAGCATAAAATCAAATATCATAATCCATATCAAGTGGAATAATTATCAAATTCTCTATCAACCAGACTGCCAGGATTTTAAAAATAAAGTATAGTAAAAGGGTCATTTTAAAGTATGTTATGCTGTTACTGACATAAGTCTTTATGTGTGCAGGTGAGATGCCATAATCCGACTATCATGGACTCGTGGATCTTCCCATCGTCCCCTCCGAACCTGTCGGAGCACCTCATGTATGACAGCTTCATGCAAAGCAATGAGTCCGACCTCCACGGGAACTACACAGACCACAGCTTCAACAAAACCAGCACGGTGGTCATCACCTGCTTGTACTTTCTGGTTTGCACTGTGGGGCTCTGCGGAAACTCCCTCGTCATCTACGTCATCCTGCGCTACGCCAAGATGAAGACAGTCACCAACATCTACATCCTCAACCTGGCAGTGGCCGACGTGCTCTTCATGCTGGGCCTGCCGTTCATTGCTATCCAGCTGGCGCTGGTCCACTGGCCGTTCGGCCCTGTGCTCTGCAGGGTGGTGATGACCGTCGACTCTCTAAACCAGTTCACATCTATCTTCTGCCTGATGGTCATGAGCATCGACCGCTACCTGGCTGTGGTGCATCCCATTAAATCCACAAAGTGGCGCAAGCCGCGCATGGCGAAGACTATTAACTTAGCAGTGTGGGGGGTGTCACTGATGGTTAATCTGCCCATCGTTATCTACAGCGGAGTAAGCACAAAGCACAACGGCTGCTTCTGCACCATCGTGTGGCCTGAGCCACAAGAGGCCTACTACACAGTGTTCATGTTCTACACCTTCATCCTGGGCTTCTTCCTGCCCCTTTTGGTCATCTGCCTTTGCTACTTGTTCATCATCTTTAAGGTGAAGTCCTCAGGCATCCGTGTGGGCTCCTCCAAGAGGAAGCGCTCAGAGAGAAGGGTGACTCGGATGGTGTCCATCGTGGTGGCAGTGTTCGTCTTCTGCTGGCTGCCTTTCTACGTCTTCAACGTCACCTCGGTGACAGGAACCATCAGCACCACTCCCATCCTGAGGAGCACCTTTGCTTTTGTGGTGGTTTTGGGATACGCCAACAGCTGCGCCAACCCCATCCTCTACGCCTTTCTGTCGGAGAACTTCAAGAAGAGTTTCCAGAATGTTCTGTGTCTTAAGAAGGTGGGTGGGCTGGATGAGGCTGATCGCAGCGACAGCCGGCAGGATAAGTCTCGCATGATAAATGACCCCACAGAGACCCAAAGTACTCTGCTGAATGGGGACCTGCAGACCAGCATCTGAGAGGAAGGTGATTGGACTTGCATAAACACACTCACACAGACTCATACGTATGTGAAACCAGAAATGGGGACTCAAGTTTGAGACTCTGACCCGTGGCGCACTTAAGTGGCACACACAGTGACTTCAGACTTGACTTGAGACTCATCTTCAAAAGACTTCAGACTCGGCTAGGACTCGAGATGCAGGATTCGTGAACAATCTTTATTTTAAGGAAACATCTGATGAGCTGAATGTCATTCCCCTCCCTGCGTAACATCCTATGTAATATGTAACGTATCTGCTGCGCGCGGCCACACATGAGAGGACAACAACAAACGTGGCGACTGCACTGGCAGCTGCTGTGCCATTCATCAGAAGCTTTGGTTTAAATCTTCAGACAACAAGGCCCAAACAAAAGAATCACTGAATACTAAATATTTGGTATCAAGATAAATCATTCTGGCTCAACCACATCTCATTTTATCAGGCACTTGAACACACACCCTGATAGCTTAGCAAACACGTTTAGCTCAGCATTGGCTATCTAACGGCTTCTTGCTTTAGCTATGACCTACGGAGATTAACTCTATCTATCCGTCGTTCACTAGATGGTATGAAAAGATGAATTAGCGTTTGTTTGTTTATTTGCCAAACTTTTTGTGGGGATTTAACATTACATAATCATTTACATCCTGCTGGCTGCCACCCTTTTAATTATTTACGGTTGATCATGTAACGTTACAGTTGTATTTAGTTAACTTTACACTGGGTTTGAGACTCTGGGGGATGTGTCCAGCCTCTCAAACCTGGACACATAGGCTGTCATTTGTAGACTGCTCTGTAAGTGAAAAATAGGTTAGTTATTCATTTTAGCAATATTTTCCTGATAACCTGAGTACCTCAATATTTGGTCTGTACTGTACTGTATGTTCATGTTACAAGGGAAAATACAGTTATTAACTTGAAAGTAAAGCATTCCTGTTTTTTGTTGTTGTCATATTGCTATTGCCTTTTTACACTGATTATATAACAAACAACTAATCAAACTGATACTGCATGATAATAGATACATGAGTCATAATAACATTTTACATGGTTTGAATTCCTTATAGCCTATTTAGCTATGCAGTGTTCTGAGCAGCCTGGATGGAATGCAGCAGGTGATACAACACTCATTATAACCACGAGAGACTTGAGACTTGACTTGGACTCGAGTTAAAAGACTTGAGACTTGACTTGGACTCGAGTTAAAAGACTTGAGACTTGACTTGGACTCAGAGACTTGTGAGCATCTCTGTCTGAAACAAATAACAGCTCTTATCAACATTTTTAAGATCACATCGAATAGGAAGAAGACATGATTAAATAATAAACATGTCACAGAGGAACATGTCTGTTGTTAAGGAGGACAAAAAACCATCAGAAGGTCCTACTGAACTGTTCCTCTATCTGCCTTTGACACATTGTCTTGGAAACAAATCCATTATAACATAATCAGTCCATACAACTGTATGCTCTATGCTTTGAATGAAAATGGAATCAGTTTGTTTGCTCTCAGTGTATTGAGGTAGAAGGAACACTAACGCCCATTTGTAAATGGTCCTCTGGAGACCCGGGGTTATATACATAGTTTACAGCAGAGGGCCTGTGCCTGCATTGTGTAAAAATAACTACATACCAGTGTGTTCCTATGCTGTAATACAAAATACTGTTGTTAAAACATGATAATTCCTCTATTTTGTTCCTGTCTTGTCTGCAAGTTATTTTTTCTTTTTGACTGTAAATAACTGTACAGGAAATGGGCAAAGAGACTATATGAAACGTCAGAGGATTTTATATTCAGTGTCATTTAGTTTTGAAACTCTAAATCTAACTTGTGAATAACGAATGAATGTCAGTGCCATTGATTCTTGTGTTTTGTAGTACAATGGTCACATGATTTAATGTGTGACCAATTTTACTTGTGAAGAAATGTATCAAATGTAAATGTGAATAACAGTGTTCAGTTGGCAGGCAAATATTTCGTCCTGTGTCGCTCGCTGTGTCAATATAGCTACATGCATAATTGATATTACATTAATGGTACTGGCTCGATATACCAAGCCAGCCTCTAACCAAAGTGCTGCTAAGATGTATAGAAACTCTATTACGATGTTGTATAGTATTATATCAAGTAATGTCATTGTATGCCTGTTGCTACTGGCCTTCTGTTGGAAACTGTTCTTTATCATGGCTTATTTACCATTATTTATGTGTATCATGTAATAATGCTGCTGCCATTGTTTGCAGCTATTACAGTAATGGCATTTATCAAAAATGTCAGACTGCATGATTCTAAATTATTCAGTATGAATGCCTAGTCGTGGCTCAGCTTTGACTTTTTGTCATCTGAGAGCATAAAATCTGTTTAGATTGTATTTTGTAAAGGAATATTTTAATACCAAGAAACAGATGGGTAACTATCTTGGAAGTAGTAAACTGGGATTTAAGATGGATTTAAACATATTTCATTTAAAACACGTACCGTTTATTGTTGTTTCACTGTTTTGTATTACAGAAAACGTTGTTTGATGATGTGCTATTGGTAATTCCTCTGTTTCTCTATATTACTTTGCAGATATGAGGGGCTTAGTTTATCCCGTGCTGCCCCCCATTGCAAACTATTTGTAAATACTTTGTATAATGAAACTGGACCATCTTCGATTTCTGTCTCCATGTGTCTCAGTGACGTGAATTTGTGAAGGGCTAGAACACTTATCCTCAAGAGGCTTTGGTGTTCCTTTATAATAATCATCATTGTGCTCCACAGTTCATCCTGCCATCCTGTGACTCGCTGTTTGTTGCTGTAATCAGATAACTATCTATATAAATTGTTAAACCTTTACCCTACCCAGCGACAGATTATGATTAATGTGCAAAGAATGTGTGTTGCATTGATCTCAACATACAAGCCAGCCATTCTATAGCAAAAATGTGTATTATATAGTATTATACTGTATATACAAATAACACATACAAACCACTGAGCATTCTTCAGTTTTCCATGACACACACACACACACACACACACACACACACAATTTGTGAACCACCAGCCATGACTAATAAAATTCCATATCCAATCTCCCTCTCTGCAGTATTGCGAAACTTGTTACCTGGTCTGTAACATCTTATTACCATTGAAAGACATGACACACCTCTAGTGTCTTATATTTCCATAGCAACAGTGACTAAGAGTGTTGGTCCCATGGTTACACAAATTAGCATAATAATAGAGAGATGAATCCGGACATGAATTATCAATGTAGACATTGCTAAGATGACTGAAGAAAAAAATAGAAGGCTGCATTAAGGCTGCAAAACCAAACACCTCAGTTACATTAAACCTGATGAAAGTGTATAGTTTGTGTGCACCACAAAATGTAAAACCAAACATCTTGTGTTGTCAAAATCATCCAGCTGTTGTAGTTATAATTATGATTCCGGCAAAGATTTTTTTTTTTTTTTAAATACCTGCATTTCTTAAGTCTATATTGCAGATTTTCCACTTAGTATTTGCTCCATCGGTGTTTATTATTTAGATTTTTATGAGGAGCCTTATTTGAATTGCTCAAATGCTGTATCTCATAAGCTTTGGGAAATCTTACAATTGCTCAAAAGTTTAGCAGTTTCTGTAGAAAGTTGGCATTATGGATGTTTTTCCTGTTTCTGCTTTGTTCAATTATAATGAAACAGCAAGTTTAATGGAGCAAACATGGATTGTGTAAAGCTATGTCGAAACTCAATAAAGTAATAAGTGACAGTGATTTTTGTTGGTGCAATATTGTGAAATGTTTATGAAAAAATGCTAAAAGATGCCAAATATTTCAGTACTGTATGTTTACATCAAATCAAACGTTTGGATTATCATGATGCATTATTGTGAAGTATGAAAACTGTTAGGTGAGGCTCTCTCACTGAAGATATATAAATTCCCTTTTTCAGTTTACCTGCATTATATTCAGCAGG
This sequence comes from Perca fluviatilis, assembly GCF_010015445.1. Lineage (NCBI taxonomy): Eukaryota > Metazoa > Chordata > Actinopteri > Perciformes > Percidae > Perca > Perca fluviatilis. Next base: position 14,099,248 of record NC_053126.1, on the reverse strand, counting down.
TTTGATTTTTTTTTTTTCCAGACCTACTCTGAGCTTCTTGGTTTCACCACAAAGTGGCGCCATAATCAAACAACTAGAACTGCTCTCAGGGCAGAAAAACGACACTAGGTGTATAAACCCTAAAGGTGAGAGTGCATGTTTGAAAGTGTGTTGGACTGTATTCAGCTCTTGGTAAATACAAAAAACCTGTTTACAGTACTTTTGTGTTCTACCATAAGAGTACAACAGGAATAAATAGCGTTTCAATTCTGGGACATACTGTAGGCTATGTTGTCCTAATGAAGGAAAGTGTGAATGGAAGAATGAGACAAAAGACAGAACATAAAGATTCCAGTTTTGTTCTGAGTTTAATCACTGAAACTGATAATGAAGCTCTCCTCTTCCTTCTCGTTTCAGCTGCGTCCCTGAATGTCCTTGGGTGGCCTTAACTGCTCCATGATACATCAAAACCAAAGAGTGATCATTTCACAAGTCTTTGATTTTACTGTTCGGAAGTCCGCCGTTGCCCTCTAGTTGAGGTTCTGCAGCAGACCAAAGGATATGCATTTGTTTGTTTTAATTTACAGAGCAGCTAAACAACCAGGGGTTGTGGTTTTTATGTGGCATTACTGTGATAGGTTAGGGCCCTCATCTTACACATGAGTGAATATTTTTATTCTGTATTTATTTTTTATTTTTTTTATACATACACAATCAGTGATATTTAAACAAAACAGACCACAACACCCTGATGTGTATGTGCATTATCTAAAGTCTGACTTGACAGCATACTGATTGAATAGAGCACTGGGTTTACTGCACTGCAGAGGCAAGACACCACGAACCACACCGGTCTACACCAGCCACACACACACAGTTGCCATGGAGAAGATTAACACTGATGGATTCATAACCAGGCTATGGTCGCACAGTGCCCATATACGTGCAATGTGTTTTACCCTCGATATATCTCACATGATCCGTCTTCCCATCCCCAAACTTCAGAAAATAAAATAAAATAAATTATGATTGGCACCAGGCCTCGGAGGTGTTGCTGAGGGCAATTTTTCAAATATAAGATCATGAGAGCCCAGTCGCATGCAGTGTTGTTAAATGGGCTGTATTTTTTGGGGCACAGAGCATTCAAGGTGTTAAATGAGGAGAGACCACAGCATTCTCACATATTATAGGACCTCATTTGGAGTTCATGTATCGAGTCTTCTCTTCAGAATGCCATACGAAACCCAAAGCTCACATTCAACATAAAATTCATAAACAGCAAAAGGTTAGCCAATTTAACCATCACCATCATAATACCAACAATTCCACAAGAATGAAAGTATAATACGTCCAAAAACATTTCCAGTACTAGAACAGCGAGGGAAATATGACTGTACTGAAATGTAAAAAGAATTCAAAAAGACACGGAAAAGAACAGTAAACAAAAATTCAATGAGTTACTAAAAAAATAGATATTCCCTGCCCTCAACCAGACTTAAAAATAAACAATCAACACAGTAAATAATGGAAAAGGAGCACACTCAGGTCCAAATCCACTTAGTTTCCATGGCAGCACATCCCCAGCAACTTGCAAAGGCAGTGTCTCTAAGCTCTCCCATGTTGTTGTTTTTTTTGCTCTTAAAACAATAGATGTTTACTAGATTTATACAGTATGTCTTAACTAAATTCACAAATGATAAGAATCATAACCATACCTTAAAAAAAATGTTCTTGCAAAGTTCATAATACATTGATTCTATTTTTTTTTTGCGTTCAGTCCCATATGCATATGACAACAAATCAAGTTAAATGCTTGGTCAGCATAATCAAGTTAAATGCTTGGTCAGTTGAAACGATAGCACCATGGGAGAGAAATGGTGTGTGTGTGTGTGTGTGTGTGTGTGTGTGTGTGTGTGTGTGTGTGTGTGTGTGTGTGTGTGTGTGTGTGTGTGTGTGTGTGTAGTGGAGGGGGTCAGAATACTGTAAGTAAAATCCAGATGTGCCCAATCAACACTCAAGACAGCCCCTGTCTCCCCCCCCCCTCCCCCACCTCCCCTCTAGGGGAAGGGAGAGAGCGTGAGGGGTGTGGGGCCTCTTCACTCTGCCCAAGCCAGGAACTGACGACGCATGACTCTTCCTCCTCCTACACTCCTCTTCATTCAGTTTTGTCAAGTAGATGCCAAGAAGTAGCTCAGTGCTTGTTTGTTTTCGTTTTCTTTTGAAAGGTTGCATGATTTCACACGTCTTTTTATTTTTGTCCTCCAGAGCTGGAGGAGCAGACTGGTTAGTCAAAGAGTTTCAGGTAGGTTTGTGTAATTCTGTTTCATCCTGTCCCCAGTCCCTTGGCTCTCTCATTAGAAGCAGTGGTTCTTCATGGTCAGTGGTCAGAAAGACTACTCATACTCAAGGAACTGTTTATGGTAGAATAAGAGATACCTGACAGAGGGGGGGGGAAGAAACATTTGATTCAAATTGCATACTGTATAACATTTTGTAGCACTGCTAATGTCTTGTTTCCATTCTTACCCTTCACTATCGAGTACATCCTTAATGCTGGCCTTGGTGATTATGGCATCATCACATTTGAACCACTGGTCTTTGTGCTGGCGGATGAAGCTGGTGTAGTGGCCACTCTCTAATGTGCCTTGGTGGTTGACCACCGCAAACAAGGAATACCTGGAAATAAAAAGACAAAGAGACGGGAATTTGTCTTTGTTCTGTTGTGTGACTTCACTTAAACACAAGTATCTCATTAAGCCCCACTATCCTCCCAATATATGGGCACCTTTATTTCTTTTAAACCCCATACTGATGCTCTTTCAGGTCTTTCTTGTGCATTAGAGGCCTCATCAGGGAGCACCTTGCATACTGACTTCTTGTCTCCACTACAAGCAACCTGTCAATGGTATGAAGACAGTAAATTCCCCGTAAATGTCCCGGAAAATGAAAGCTATTGTAACTGTCATGGATGAAGAAAACTAAGCAGCTTTTAATAGGCTTCAAATTGATTTAATTTGGGGAAGTCACAGCCGGATGCTTCAGGTCATTAGCATGTGCTGCTATGCTAGAGGAGAAATTTCTACTATGTCAGTACTGCTGTGAAGCGGCAGAGTGTTAATAAATCTGTTTGCTGTAGTACCTGTTTTCCAAGGTACTCACTTATTGTCGTTGTTTAATACATCAACCGTCTGTTGATACTGCCCATTCATTCTGCTCTCTTTGCTGTAAGACAGAAAAATAGCAAGACATTAGCATTTTTAAAGCTGCATGCATGAGTAAACATGCTACACTGACACATAAATCCACTAGGTGGCAGAATGATCCTATCTATGAATGATCTTCAGGTCGCTGAACAGAGCTGAATGGATGCTACAGCCAGGGGTGGGGCAGTACTGATACTGCATGCTTTACTGACATCAATATATATTTATAGGGAGCATTTAATAATGCTGTTTTGGCAGAGATGCAGATGTGTGAAATTCCTGTGAATACAAAGTATGTAGTATCATATAGTATGTACAAACATTAAAATGTAATGAACCACTTAAGCTGCTACAGGTTTTTTTTTTTTTTGGAACATCTGTGTATTTATATCTGGATTTGAAGACTGGCGGGACAAGATCCATTATGTGGGTAGAAAAGCTTAGATGGAGGCTTACCTGGATGCCATGAATGGCGTCATGTCCAACTCTAGGGGGAAGGAAACATATGTAGTGATCTTCCTCCGCAGTTTGGCAGAGTGCTCAAACCGCTGGAGATGGCCAGAGAGGGAGGATGAGAGAGGAGAGAGGGGGGAATGGGTAGAAGCATGGTAAGAAAGAAAGTGAGAGAGTGGGGGGGGAGCGGAGAGGACACGGATTTAGAAATAACAGGCATCATCATTACAACATACAAAATAAAACACAGCCAGTGAAAATGCATGTTTTCCACCACATTTACACATTCATAACACGATAATAACAGGCTTGGATTGATCTTAAACAATCTTCCTGAAGCATGTTCCTATGAATATCATAAATACATTATAGGCCCCCCAATACTGTTATGATAAATAAAACATGGCCAGCGGAGGGCGGCACAACTCATTGAAGTCATGGGTGTCCTGGGACACTCGGTGAAAGGGCTACACAGTAGGAGGTAATGCACCAACAACTGAATTGAATTATGAACACAGTGTACCAGAAAGCTAAAGCACTGCAAAATCTGAACTTTGCCTCCATGAGATGTAAGACTGCATACACACAGGACAAAATTTGCATCTATTACAATATATACGGTAAACATATTTATTTATTGGAATATGTAAGGATGCTGTTCTAAAAAAATTAAATAAAAAGATATCAAAACTAAATAGGATAAAATTATGAAAAAATAAGCATCTAGATTTGAATCATCATTTAAGCCACATCATGCAACCCTACTTCAGGGTTTCTGCAGGTTTCACCAAGTCAAATTTAAGACTTTTTTGAGAGCATTACATCGTCGGAAACGATTCCCCGATTTCCTCATTCGCATTACAGGACTGGTGTCTAGTCACCTTGTGGAGGACCCAGAACACCTCCGCTCTTAGTGCTGGCTCTGATCCAAAAGAGACACGTAGGTCGCTTACAGGAGTTGGCTCGTTTGCTGGAGACCCTTCACAGCAGTTAGATGTTTCTCACTTTTTGCATGAGACTCCAGCGCCCGTACACCCAACGATCCCAGTTTAATGGCTTTCTTGCATAAGAAGCAGTAGGCTTCAAATACGTTGTTAGCAACTGGCTTTAACCAAGCCCTAAATTCAGTTTTAAGCCAAGTATCGCTAAACTTGCACTTCCCCATAGCTAAAGAATAGAATCCGTTTTATGTCTGTGGTACAATCCGAAAAAGACATGCGCCAAATAAAGTTGCATCTTGGTCTCATCTGAGTCGTTATACAGCGAAACACCATGGAATTTTAAAAAAGCGCAGCGGGAGCATTTTATTGACCATTAGAGGTAGCGTTACACGGACATAGGAAAATTAAGACCTGTTTGAAATAATTTAAGACCTAGACGGCTTCAGCGAAGACTTTTTAAAAAGGCCTAAAATTTTTAAGCTCAGTGTAGCCTGAAATAATAAAATTGTCAGACAGTGGCAGCTATTGTAACAAGTGATAATTGGCAGTACGTTATCATTGGCTGACTCACTTTAAGATGGAAACATGCTACGATGGGGAGCTTCTTCATTGTCAGCTGTTTGGTGGATTCCTGGTAACTATGGCAACCGCCACACTTGATTTTGGCACTGCTTCCTAGATGCTCTGGCCGCGTAAACCTGCAGAGGGAGGGTTGGAATAAAAGAAGAAGAGAGGGTGTGAACGAGCAGAGAACATGTGGGACAAACAAGAGACAGGAAGTGAAAACTGGGAAAAAGAGGAAGAAAACTATCATGGCTATGTAACATAAACCCTTTGATCTCACCTAGTTCTACTCCTACAGATCTGAAGTGAATCTGAAGATGTATGAGGGCTTGTGCATCATGTCTGCCTGCAGAGTTCTGGTGCAGCCACTCTGTATGTCAGCCCACCCAACCCAAAGCCCTGCTGGTAATGCCAACGCCTCTATCACCACGGCAACAGCACCAACCAGTTCTGTACCTTTAAGAGACTTGCTGCAGCAACTAGGGGTGTGTGAGGTGCTGCAGTAGGAAAAAAAAAAAAAAAAAGGTCTGAAGGAAAGGAGGCGAGAGAAAGAGAGGGGGAGGATGAGACGAATGTGAGAGGTAGAGTGAGGGCACGGGGGGAAAGGAATTAGGTGGAGAGGAGAGGGAATGAAATAAGATAAGAAGAGAAGGAAAAGAAATTGCAAGAATCAAGAGGCAGTAGAGGAGATATGAGAGGTCACATCTGCCCTGCCAACCTGGTCATGATGGAAGATGAGATCCAGGGAAAAAAGGGTTGTTGTCCCTGAGCAGACACAATAAGTGACCCTTCATACAAGTGGAGGGATGAATGAAATTCATTTCAAGCGGAGACGATTGATATCCATAAATTTGGAGAGGTGGCAGAAGGGATACAGGAAAATAAGCCAATTTAAAGAAACCATGTAGAAAATGGCAGTCCCTCCTTTCCTTGCCAAATGATTTTCATATATAAAAAGAGAAACCGGACAGCCAGAAAAGAAAGACAATCTGTCCGATGTCAGCTGACTGAAGCTGTACCTGCGTAGGCAGTCTGTGAGAGTGGTGGACCCTGACAGGTGGCTCTCTCCATTGACTGTGCTGCCATCCCCTCCCGGGCTGAGGGGCCAGAAAGGAGTCGATGAGCCAGGAAGGTCCAGACTGATGTCCCAGAATGGATCTATCGTCGTGGAAACCCCGCTAGAGAGAAAAAAAAAGGGAAAGGAGTTTGATTATGAAGTTGAATAAATAGTATTATAATGTTAAATACTGTGTGGTTGTGTGTAGGTTTGTGTGTCCTTTATTACAGGTCATGATAAAAAGGATGATGACATAGATAGCAATACAAAAGGTTAAATTCATGCAGCCTCTGAAGATTCTGATCATGTTTTAGTTTAATCCTGCTGGAAGATTGAGTGTGTGCATGTGCATTATATACACACTGTTCCTCCAGGTCCATTTGCAATTCAATGAAGTGTTACATCAGAGAAAATTGGCCTTACATAAGGAATTTGTATTATTACAGCCCAACGACTGTGATGGACTGCAGCCCGGGCAAAATGGAGGCTTCCAGTGTAGAATGCATGCAGTACGCATTATCACTGTTGATTAGATGAGTCATGGTGCTGTAACACCCAGTGGTACCAGCAGGTGGCTATTAAAAAAAAGTAGGCATGCATTTATGATGGGTTAGAGAGCAACCCTGCAGTAATATAGCAAAATTATGTTAAATTATTTTACCCAAGGCCTTAAGCAACTTTTTTAATTTCTTTTATTAATTTCTAACGGTGTTTTAATGTTTTATGTAAAGCACATTGAGTTGCACCGCTGATGAAATGTACAAATGTATACAAATAAAATTGCCTTTCCTTGCTCCTGAGTAATCTGTAGTCAACAGAAGTTGTTTAATGACTACAGATGGGTTCAATTTATAGCAGAATGATAGCATCACTAGCTCTGCATCAGCAGTCTCTCGGTTCACTGTGGAGGCAGGTAACATGGCACTGAGCTGGGCTCGGCTTGCCTGCTAGTCTGGGCGAGGTGCTTTGCAGTTCAGTGCAGCGTGCTAGTGTTAATGTGACAGGACAGCTCTAGGGGAATGGCAGCGCTTGGGTTGTGATGCTGTCTAGACAACCGCCCTTACAGCAGCTCTGCAGGGCCCGGGACTTTTAATAAGAGCAGTGTAGAGGACACATCCAGTGGTTCACCGACTCTGGGAGGACAGGTGGTGTCCACATCGATTAGACCAGCGGTGAGAGGAGACTACGCAATCGGATTGATAGCTGGATGATGGATGAATGAGCATAAATGTAGGAAAATAAGGAGGGGAATAGGTGTTCATGTGATGCTCCATCAACATGAATGGGCAGCAAAGATCTTAGATGGGGCTTTATTTCGGTAAATTGCATTTTTACACTGTTTAGTCACAAAACACACAGGATAGACACACAAACATACTGGCAAACTTGACAGGTAACATCTGATTGCAGGCCCCCAGTGAAGATTTGGTCAATGATGCAGTTACAGTGGTTTGGATTGTTGGCCTTCTTCCCATTGTCATCTCCTGTGGACCACAAAGAGCAGAAAGTATAAATAGGCACACAGATAACACCAACAACCTGTTTAGCACCTCTGAAGGACTCTGTCTGGCCCTCTTTCTCACTTATCCATTACCCTGCAGCGCAGCCTCTCTGCCACTTCACAACTCTCTGGATTCTAGCTATTAGTAGTAAGCATTACTGCAAGGTCTGTGGGTGAGTCAGCCTGTCATTGCACTGCAGCAGGGCCTATTGACATTCCTCACACTGCTTGCTTCCTGTCCCTCTGGTACACACTATTGCCAGTCTCCTTCAGTATGCTTCCAGTAAAGTAAGGCACTGTGCTCCGTGAGCAGATCTAAGGTGTAACACCACACGATGGATCAGAGGCAGTAGGTGGCCCAGACACACTCCTCTCAATCTCAACTGACACTGCTCTTTGCTGCGTATCCCATTCAGTCTGACGTGAACAAGCTGCAATCCTGGGCTGAAAATATTGAAGAACGCACATGCAAAAAAAAAAAAAAATCTATAGTAAACCCTTCAGACTTACTTACACTCTAAATGCAGTATGCATCCTGGGAATGACATAGGGATTAGTTATATAGCTTACTGATGGTGTCCCCTTTGCAGTGCCTATGTAGTACATCTAACGCTGCGATGAGGAATTCGTGGGCGTCTTGCTGCTCGTAGCCTGCGAGGTGACGTGCATGAGTCCACACCAGATGCAGCAGCCGGAAGGGAATGTGAGGTGAACGGTGGCCCGAGTAGAACTGAGAGCAGGAAAGAAAAATGGGAGAGGTGGTGGGGGTGAAAGGAGCGTTTGGTTAGTTTATTCTCCAGGCGTTACTGGGTGCATTATGTTTTATCACATCTTTGCCAGTCTCATAGCTACATTGCTCACTGTGATCTATAATTCATGGCTGAACCATTCTGTCAGTCTAGGTGATTTTCTGACTCTTTCAGCAGCTACTTTCTACAATTCTAATTTTAAACAAATTTCTAATTTCACCATGTGTCGCCTAACAGCACTAGCTCTAATAAAAGCACATCCATAGAGCAGAGAGGTTTGATGCGCAAGACAGAGAAGACGAAGAACTGGTTGGAAAGCGGGAGCATTTGGAGCAAAAACATCCATCTGTGAAGTGCTGCAGAGTCTTTGCGCTGTCATGGGAATTCGAGTGAGTGACAATCCAGGTCAGGGTCAGGAGATGTGGGTAAGAAAGTAACAGAGCCGAGCAGAGCGCAAGAGTTGGCAGGGTGCAAACACTACAACGAAGTTCCAACCAGACCTTATTAATGCCAGAGAGGGCTCTAATTTCTCAACACGAAGATGTTGCACACACCTTGCTTTATTCTCCACAGCTTGCTCTGAAATCTGATTGAGCTGTGAGAGGGGAAAACATGCCACGCTGACATGTCTCTTGAATCTTACAAACTGCTCCTTTTTGGCAGTTTCAAAAAAAAAAAAATTTGGGGGTGGGTTAAAAACAGAACAAAGGTGGGGGATGAAAGTAAGCAATGGAATTAGAGAGTTGGGTGTGGAGGTAGGAAGACTTGGTGATTCTGTGTGTGTTTGGGAACGTTTAAATAGATAAATCTTTCTTGTATGACTGACCCTACATTTTCTGTGTCACATAAAGCTGAATACTCAATCAATGTCTGCCTCCCTGGGTGATCGAGGTGAGCGATTACCGCTTTCATACGCTATGTAGCCGAATGGTTAAGCCAACTGAGACCGGGATGTGTGTGTAGCCGGGTGTGGGGGCCAGATGACTCAACCCATTATAACACCACTTGCCATCTGTGGGCCCATATATACTGGGAAGTGAGAGGTGTAAGAAAAAAGCGAGGCAGTGTGGGAGCAGACCAGGCAGATATTACATAACGTCCAGGGCCAATGAGTTTGTTAGATGTAAAATGCCAAACTTTTGTATCAAAGAGCTGAGATTAAGTGGCTATAAGTGGCTGTGCAACATAATTCGCACTGACAGACCAAGTTCAATAAAAGTGTAAGTACTGCATTCTGCTTATTCATTAGCATGTGGCTCTGTACATTCCTTTCAAGCAGGATTTTTTCCCCTCCTCTCTGCCTTCCTCTTTGGACTCAACAAAAGAGCTCAACAGTGACTCAGCCTTCTGCAGTGGGTTACACTGCGGGAGTATGTTCTGTATTATATGGTTCTCAATAAAACCATTGCTCAGTTTTAACCAAAATGATGAATTATTCTTTTATTTGTGCGATTAAACAAACCTATGTAACAAGTTCACACACACACACACAAACTGTGCAACATACCTCCTGAAAGAGCTGCGACATCTCACACACCAGACAGGAGTTTGATTGCATCTCGCACTTGTGTCTGTCGGAGAGAAAGAAGTCTCGAAGCAGCGGTGTGTGTGTTAGGGCCTGAACAATACAGTTCATGAAACATGTGTTGCCCAGGTTTATTAACCCTCGTAAACCTGCAGGACAAGAAGAGAAAGAAAAGTGTGAGAGCAACATGGCAACGAAGATTAAACAGGACAGTGCTTCGGATTCATACTGCTGCCAACGGAGGGAATTCAAATCTATGCTAAAGGACCTGATCTCTGTTTCTCTGGACACAGGTTTAGCTGTGCTCAACTTGCTTATTAGAAACCATCAAAATTAGAGAACATGACTGAATTTGTAGCCAAAAGAACCACACATATATTATTGATATTTTGATACTCCTTAACACTAACTATTTTTAATTACTAATTAAGCATTTAAGTCACTTATCGAGCAAAAATGACAAATACAACCTAGTTACAGATTCTCAATTGTGAGAATTTGCAGCTGTGACGGTGGACTGAATGCAGTATATTTGGGTTTAGGTTAATGGTCAGACTAAACAAGCATATGACAATGTTAGCTTGGCATTCAGGAAATTGATATTGTCATTTTATATGACAAACTATTACACAATCAATCTAAATAATTGGCAGCTTAATCGATAATGTAAATATTTGATAGTTGTGGACGTATATGGGAACACACACTACACACCACACACTACACACACACACACACACACACACACACCTCAATATGCCTGCATAGTTATTAAACATTAAAGCCACTGGCACTTTCAGATACAGTATTTTTGTTGCCAGCAAAAACAGTGTGTATCCTGGAGCAGACCCCAAAGCTGTGAATGGATTCATTTAGAGTGAGAAAGTAAAGCTACAGTGATCCAATGATGCCCAGTAGAACAGGTGAGACACAGCAAGGTCTTGGGTCTAATCCAATTGAGCAAGGTTTGGTTCTGGAAGAGAGCTCTCAGCGAGAGTTTTAACACTCCTGACTGGTCCTGTTGTGTGCACACACAAATAAACACACAAAGTCTCTGCCCAATCAGAGCTACCAACCAAGCTCTTCAAAGATATAAGGGGGCGAAGGATGGCAAAAGACAGTGGGCACAGGGAAAGATAAAAACCAGCAAACGCACATGTACAAAATCAGAGCGACAACACGGAAAGCAGGAAGAAAACAAAGCAACAGAACAGAGAGAAAACAAGCTATTGGGAGACACAAACAAATTCAGGTCTGCTGTGGTGCGCAGCATCAGCGAGGGAACACTGTGTTCTGGCTTCGCAGCGTACTGCCTGTGGGGCTGCCCGGTCCTGTTGACCTTGGGTATCACAATTAAACGCAAGAGTGACCCCAAATACACTTGCGCCATAGGCACATGTAGAGACACACACAGCTATAAAGAACACCCACAGCACACACAGTGTCAAAGAATGAAAAGCTGTGCAGACTGAACAGTGCAGTCTATTGCTTACCTATGGTACAGTTTGTAGTGATTTTCCTCCGCTTTGGATTGTGTCGTAATAATTCTAGCTCCCTCTTGGTCGGCTCCCATGTTGTGTATTTCTCCCCTATGCCTGTGGATACAAAAGGAACACAAATGTGACGGCACTGAGATATCAAGTGGCCTTGTTTCAAAAGCTGGATTAAGTTCTCTGAGAAAACAAAATGCTCTACCTTGCAATTTCCATGCTTTCCTCTGTTCCTCTTTGGCAATCTGCTCCATGTCTTTGTCGTATATGTAGTCTTGACACACAAAACAATAAATTCCCCCGTATAATAAGTCTATCGCTGGAAACAGGAAGGAGGGAAAGAGAGGGAGAAAGAGAGATTGCACCATAATTACAAATAGATTTTTCCACCACAGTAACACACGTTGGGTTTTATTTTACTGTCCAACCTCGCTGGCACAGCCAGCCTCAAGACAAGCGATTTCTCCGCCGTGCCTTTTCCCCTCAACGATGTTTCCATCTCATTGCTTGCACTGAGCAATTATAAGAGATATGAACGGACTAGTGATGGAATAGGTATATTTGTCTCCCACCCCCACCTGGGCTTTCAAGCAACACACCATCCTCTTCCATTCTAAAACTCCACAGCAACAATACCTCAGCTCTGTTGCCATGACAACCTATTTTTTTTTACCTTAACTAGACATTCTGTTTTTGGTGCTACCCACACTGAGAAAGTGAGCCAACACATCATGTAGAAAACCTGACTTGTGTATATTATATTGTTGTCCCCCGTGCTGTTTTGTGTGTGTGTGTGTGTGTGTGTGTGTGTGTGTGTGTGTGTGTTTCTTTGTATGAGATAAGAGATAAATAAATCACGCAGAAAGAAAGAAATTAATTTGAAAAAACGTCATCAAGCGAGAGGAAGACAATACAGACTGTGGAGTACTGCACAAGATACAGACAGGGATTCATGAATCTTATTCACTTAAATGAAGGATGAGAGCAAAGAATGTGAGGACAGAGAGGTGGAAGAAAAGGCGAAGATGATGTGAAAGGCATCCAGAAAATGGACGTAACTAGAAAAAAAAAGGACAGAAAGAAGATATTGAAGGAGTCCTGAGGAGTGAGGTTGTTAGGAAATGGAGATGAAAAAGATGTAATAAGGTGCTCTGAGAAGAAGGGAGCTTGCCATCTAGGAAGACAGGGAGGTTGGATTAATTTGATTAGAGATGGAGAAGAACAGAGTGCCCGTGTCAGAGAGGCTCCTGTGAAAAGCTCAAAGGTAATTAACACTGTGGCCATTCACTTGGGGTGTGTGTGTAACCAAACTGTTGAAATGCATTAAATCAATTAAAGCCATTCAGACAACTACCAAGCCACCCTACCGTATCCCTGATTTTCTATATTTAGTAGTCCTTGTCAGGGTAATATCAAAATATTGCTCATTAGAGTCATTACCTTATATGGCATAATTGGAATGTAATGTTGAAGCTAGGCTTTTTGGTAGCTGTGAATTAGCAGTGTCTACCCGTCTCTTGCTGCTGTATGAAAGGGAGAGTGCAAACTTAAACCCATGACATTCGACTGGCTAAGGCGCTCCCCCACAGAATGGTAATGTGCTGCGGTTAGAGTGAGGTTTAGCTCTCTGTCGGCTCAGAGGAGGAAGTTGCCCAAAGTAATGCTGTAATCCTTCGCTGATAATAGCTTATGCTGCAGTGGGCCACGGGGGTGCATGTGAATGTGAGGATTGACAGGATGGGACTGATCCTTGGATGTAGGCAGGGACAATATAGTGTAAATACTGATATAGTGCAATCATCATGGGAGATTTCCTTTTTAAATACAGAATTATGAAAAACAATTTGTTGCTTAAAAGCAATTCAGATATGCTTCAGAATGATTCCTGAAATAGTTGAGTGAGTGTGTGGCTTACCTAGATTGTGTCTCTTGTTTTTTGCGTGCTCGTGGATGTGTTTCTTCGTAAAACAGCCGAAAAAAACGCAGTAGAGACAAGAGTGGAGTCTGTTCAGGTGGGCGCCACACATGTGACAGATACACGACTTGGCCTGGAAAGAAAGACCCAAAGGAGAAAGGGGGTTGGAGGAGGGAAAGGAATTGGGAGCAAAAAAGGAGAGGACAGTCAGTGTGGTGAGAAAATTCTCTGCAGCAGGACAGAGCCCTGAGCTATACTGTAGAGTGGCATAGGCAGGCAGAGTGGAACATTCTGCCAGCTAAATCAGACGCAAACACTTTGGATGACACGGTGATTGAATAGACCCGATATGAAGACAAAGTAAAGATTGCTGGGCCTGTTGACAAATTCAATGCAGTTGAATATCAACATAATTCCACACTGAATCTTTCGCTCGCTAACACATGCAGGGCATGATGGGATTTATTGCTTGGCAGGCACATTGAAGAAGGCAAGCAGAATTTGTCTGAAGCACACACTAACAGTAGCTGGAGTGTGTGTAATTGGTTTGACTACAGCACCCAGAGGTAACCCAGAGAAATTGAAGATTAAGAGTGCCTGACATCTTCTGCAAACCTGCAATAAATGAGCCCTACAGGGGCTGAACAGTTGCACAGGTCCCCATCTTATGCAAGTCTGAGTAGTGAAATGCAGTGTGATAAAAGGGAGAGAAAAGATGAACTGATCAAAGTGTGGCAGACAAGTGTGGTGAAGATTGTCACAATTTATTGGGCAGAAATGTGATACAGATGCTGTGTGTGCGCACAGGTGCACATGTACCTGAGTTTGGATCTTCATTTGGAACTGCATTATGAAGGCCTTAAGACCACAGCTGTCTAAGAGCTCTCACATTTAACACACACACAAACCCCTACTAACAGGTGTCACTGTTAGAGCATCCAACACTAGTCAAGCTAATAAACACAGAAACATAGGCCTTGTCACTGCCTGATGTGAGTCGAGTGCAGATGTGAGTTGCGCGTGCTCAGATTTAAACGGTTTACGGCATAACGTGTCATACTGAAATTTGTGAAATCCATAAAATAAACTTTTGTTATTACAAACAGAAGATGGAAATCATTTCAAAAACGTTTTAGCTATCAATGATCGTTTGATTGCTAACGTTAGCTCAAAACGCCATTCAAGTAACAGCCTTTGTTGTGTTTGATTGCCAACTTGTAGCCAGCAGTGAACGAACTTCGTTATGTAGGTCCATTTTTATTGTATTGACATTACAGAGGTCTCTCGTTAGCAGGTTCTTGTAGGCTAGCAGGCTACTTGTCGCAAAGTGACGCATGCGTAACTCACATCTGCACTCGACTCACATCGGGCAGCGACAGGCCTCACAGACATACAGGCTATACAGTGGGGCAAAAAAGTATTTAGTCAGCCACCAGTTGTGCAAGTTCTCCCACTTAAAAAGATGAAAGAGGCCTGTAATTTTCATCAAAGGTACACTTCAACTATGAGAGACAAAATGAGAAAATAAAATCCAGAAAAATCACATTGTAGGATTTTTTATACATTTATTTGCAAATTATGGTGGAAAATAAATATTTGGTCAATAACAAAAGTTCATCTCAATACTTTGTTGTATACCCTTTGTTGGCAATGACAGAGGTCAAACGTTTTCTGTAAGTCTTCACAAGGTTTTCACACACTGTTGCTGGTATTCCTCCATGCAGATCTCCTCTAGAGCAGTGATGTTTTGGGGCTGTCGCTGGGCAACACAGACTTTCAACTCCCTCCAAAGATTTTCTATGGGGTTGAGATCTGGAGACTGGCTAGGCCACTCCACGACCTTGAAATGCTTCTTACGAAGCCACTCGTTCGTTGCCCGGGCGGTGTGTTTGGGATCATCGTCATGCTGAAAGACCCAGCCACGTTTCATCTTCAATGCCCTTGCTAATGGAAGGAGGTTTTCACTCAAAATCTCACGATACATGGCCCCATTCATTCTTTCCTTTACACGGATCAGTCGTCCTGGTCCCTTTGCAGAAAAACAGCCCCAAAGCATGATGTTTCCACCCCCATGCTTCACAGTAGGTATGGTGTTCTTTGGATGCAACTCAGCATTCTTTCTCTCCAAACACGACGAGTTGAGTTTTTACCAAAAAGTTATATTTTGGTTTCATCTGACCATATGACATTCTCCCAATCCTCTTCTGGATCATCCAAATGCTCTCTAGCAAACTTCAGACGGGCCTGGACATGTACTGGCTTAAGCAGAGGGACACGTCTGGCACTGCAGGATTTGAGTCCCTGGCGGCGTAGTGTGTTACTGATGGTAGCCTTTGTTACTTTGGTCCCAGCTCTCTGCAGGTCATTCACTAGGTCCCCCCATGTGGTTTTGGGATTTTTGCTCACCGTTCTTGTGATCATTTTGACCCCACGGGGTGAGATCTTGTGTAGAGCCCCAGATCGAGGGAGATTATCAGTGGTCTTCCATTTTCTAATAATTGCTCCCACAGTTGATTT
Organism: Perca fluviatilis; assembly: GCF_010015445.1. Taxonomy (NCBI): domain Eukaryota; kingdom Metazoa; phylum Chordata; class Actinopteri; order Perciformes; family Percidae; genus Perca; species Perca fluviatilis. The sequence goes on along the minus strand of NC_053126.1, from coordinate 14,083,354 downwards.
CTTCACACCAAGCTGCTTACCTATTGCAGATTCAGTCTTCCCAGCCTGATGCAGGTCTACAATTTTGTTTCTGGTGTCCTTTGACAGCTCTTTGGTCTTGGCCATAGTGGAGTTTGGAGTGTGACTGTTTGAGGTTGTGGACAGATGTCTTTTATACTGATAAGTTCAAACAGGTGCCATTAATACAGGTAACGAGTGGAGGACAGAGGAGCCTCTTAAAGAAGAAGTTACAGGTCTGTGAGAGCCAGAAATCTTGTTTGTAGGTGACCAAATACTTATTTTACTGAGGAATTTACCAATTAGTTCATTAAAAATCCTACAATGTGATTTTCTGGATTTTTTTTTCTCATTTTGTCTCTCATAGTTGAAGTGTACCTATGATGAAAATAACAGGCCTCTATCATCTTTTTAAGTGGGAGAACTTGCACAATTTGTGGCTGACTAAGTACTTTTTTGCTCCACTGTATGGCTGAATACCTGTGTAATGGCTGCTAAGCCTGGAGCCTTAATTGTGGTGGAGCTGCGCGAGGTGACACTGGCCGAACAAGCTGCATTAGAGATGTGATACGGTATGACGAAAATGCCCAATTCCATTTCACTTCTGCTGCTTTAAAAATGTAGCCTATAACATGCAGATTGTGTACTAAGACGCCATCATTTCACAATAAGTACTTTAGCAAATGCATTTTTAGCAGTGATTACACTAAATGCTTTACCTATACAGTTCTGTTGGTAATGTGAGTGAAAACACAGCAACATGTAGTCTGCAAGCCTGCTTTGAGAGGGAGAAATTGAATAAGAAAGAAAAGAGAGTGATCTAATCAAAGCCTTTCAGGGTGCAGACCATGCCGCAATGAGTCGCCCACTCAGAGAGAGAAGACAGAGGGAAAGTAGGTTTGAAGCAAAGGTGAAGAGAAACAAAATGAGAAAGAAACTATTGGCTGGTGAGATTTACCAGTTTTCAGTTTCTAGTACACTGTGTGAAACTAGCTTGGAAGAAAGACTCACACTCCTACACACCTTGCTTAAGCTATTAGACAGAAACGTAAGGGCCCTTTACAGGATTGTCTGCCTACTGCTATCTTTTGACAAGAGATACAATAGCATAACTTGAAACCATATGAACAACATTAAAGTGTATTGTTGTAAAAGAAGTTGTGCTAGTCAGTTTCACTCCCATCTCTCTGGATGACACATAACAGTCTGTGCAATGGGATAACACAACTAAAACCTAAACCACTTGTGTGGTATAATAAAGCATTGACACTTAACTCAAATGATGACTTAAAACCTCAAACATCCAAGCCCACAACATTTTAGGTTTATTTTATCACAAAGCTTTAACCAATACAAATGGTGCGAACAAAGGCTTTTCAGTATATAATATGGTTGGAAGTGGGCAGTCAGTATAATGAGGCCAATATTAGGATGGTAAATGGTCAGGATCTATATAGCGCTTTTCTACCTTCCCAGACAAAGCACTTAACAGTTTGCCTCTCATTTACCCATTCACTAAGGGTGTTGATGGCCGATTCTGCATCGATGCAGTGACAGACCATAATCGATTATTGCCTACTGATGTCTTTTTTCTGCTGTGTTCAGACTCCGCTACATTGAGGAAGTGTCTTTTTAAGAGTAGATACAATAAAAAGGGGAGTTCAGATATAGCTGACTGCTTGAATTTGTTGATGAAAACAATGTGTAGCAATATACAGTACAGGCCAAAAGTTTGGACACACCTCATTCAATGCGTTTCCTTTTTATTTTCATGACTATTTACATTGTAGATTCTCACTGAAGGCATCAAAACTATGAATGAACACATATGGAATTATGTACTTAACAAAACAGTGTGAAATAACTGAAAACATGTCTTATATTTTAGATTCTTCAAAGTAGCCACCCTTTGCTTTTTTATTAATATGGGAAAAAAAATCCACTAATTAACCCTGACAAAACACACCTGTGAAGTGAAAACCACTTCAGGTGACTACCTCATGAAGCTCATTGAGAGAACACCAAGAGTTTGCAGAGTTATCAAAAAAAGCAAAGGATGGCTACTTTGACGAATCTAAAATATAAGACATGTTTTCAGTTATTTCACACTTTTTTGTTAAGTACATAAATCCTTATGTGTTCATTCATAGTTTTGATGCCTTCAGTGAGAATCTACAATGTAAATAGTCATGAAAATAAAGAAACGCATTGAATGAGAAGGTGTGTCCAAACTTTTGGCCCGTACTGTATAATAATATTGAGGAGGTGGCGCATTGTGATGCATCGGGATAACGAATCGAGGACAGGGTAATCGTAATCGAATCAAATTGTGAGACCAGTGAAGATTCACACCCCTGCCAATCACACACATATTCATACACGGACGGTGGTGGATATTGGTCTCGACTATGCAGAAATGCTTTGTGCTCCAATAAACTATGTGCATCCAAATGCCTTGCCAAATACAGTTCTGTTTCACGTACATTTTTGTTTGACAGTCGAAATGTCACACAAACTGTCCATCCCTAATCCACATCTCATTTATATATATATTAACAATAACACTAATACTGCTGCTCTGAATCTTGATCTGATTAAGAACAAATTGATCCATTTTTCTAGCCACTATACTGCCTGAAGATCTTTTATTTTGAAAAAAAAAGGAATAAATCTCTCCTGAATATGGCTTAATAACAGTTGAGTAACTCCATGTGCATTTCTTTAAATAAAAAAATAGATATGTTATGTGTGTGATAAGACATTTTCAACAACAAAAATGTCACGGTAGAGATCTGAATATCTGCAAACCTGGTAAAGCTCATCTGTGGGAGTGTGTGGAAATGATCGGAGCAGGTGGGTGCAAGATTGAAATAACAGTCCTGCACAGACATCCATTTGTATGGAGAAGTTGTCAGAGGGTACCAGAAGTAATTGAATATTAATCTGCTCATATCATGGTAGGCTAGGGATAGGGGTGTTACATGAAACACCAGACAAATGCTACTATGCACTGCTGCAGAGACAGACCGCAAAACTCAGTCAGGTCTGTGTTTTGGCAGAGCATTAGTAGGCGTGGGCTGGATTGTGATGACATTGCAGTGGAGGGGATATTCAGGGTCACAGACACTAAGCTCGATTTGTATTCATATTGGTCTATTAGGCAGCCAGCTCTGAATGGGTGTATAGGAGGGGACACAAACAAATCAGCGAGGGATGCTTTGCCAAGAGGGATGTATGGTGAGTAAAGGGAAGGAACAAAGTGTTAACTGACACTTAAACTGAACACACCTACAGCAGACTCTTTGAAATTTTGAGGTAGAGCTTGTGTCATTGTCACGCTAAGAGCAAAAGAGGGCACAGAGGAGATTAAAGGCATAGAGTGAAGCAGGACAGGTGTTTTTAGATTCTAAATGAAACCCTAGATGCACGAGCAAAAGGTAAATAGACGGGCACCACAGGTGAATTCAACTGATTTCCTAAATATGTATTTTAGTTGCCTCTTTGAGCCTATCCTACCTAAGCAGCGAAGGTGTTGATCCCCACTGCACCAGGACTCAAATTCAAAAACAAGAAACCCTGCCAATGCCACGCACCCCCTCACCCTCCCCTGCCTCAACACCCCTATAGCATCAGAAAATCGTTCTCTGCTCTCGGTTCTCTCTCCCTCTCACCATGGTCCAGAGGCCATCTACTCCTCAGTGTCAGCAGTCCTGCCTTTCTCTGCACCCAGGGCTTTTAACGTTCCATTAGATCAGCTATTGATCCACTGCTGGCACAGACCACTGGAACAAGGGTCGGACAGGTAACAAGCTCACGTTCATGCTGTGCTAGGCTGCATCTCACATCTGGATGCTACCTTTGAGGCACGTTAGGCTGCGCTCAGTTTCCAGGGGAATCACCCACTAATGTTCAAGGCTGTTGATTGGTGCAGAAAGGCATAGACTGGATGAATATGTCTCCAATACATCTTCAACTTGAGGATAAGATAGCATTACATGCTTTGTGGGTCCACTGAGTGGCCTTCAGATAACAATGACACAAGTCCAACAACTACAGTACTGTATGAATCATCCAATGTTCTAGTGCATACATATAAATCTAAATAAAGTAACATACATACTCCGCTTCTCCTGCTTTATTTTAATTTGAATGCATTATTCCTACCTCAGCATTTGTTCCAAGGATGCACCGAATACAGGATTCGGCCAAATATTGGGCTTTTTGACGGGGTTTGGTTTCTTCCAAACCTTAGAATTCTTTTCCACCGAACCCTACGCGCGCTACACTGGTCGACGTAATGGCGCCACCGTTGATTAAGGGACGTTTTTTTACCGTAGGTGGACTGTTCAATTTGCAATGCCGATTTGTCTCGTGGTGGCAAGGACCCCAAACAATACACAACGTCGCCGCTGTTAAAACATTTGCGTATGAAACATCTGAAAGAATACGAGTTGTGCATGAAGGAATCTACATACAGCAGCCAAAATGCAGCAGCTTCAGGTACGGCAAAGGAAGGACAGAAAGGAAGAAAAAAAAAAATACACTGCTGTGGACGTTGTTTACTTCACTAATGTGTTTACTGTGTTAATGGACTGAGGATGGGAGTAGGATTCGGTATTCGGTTTCGGCAGAATCTTAACCAGTGGATATGGTATTTGGCCGAACCCCAAAAATCTGGATTCGGTGCATCCCTAATATATTCAAACAGAGCCAGTAATGTGATGAGCTGTAACTGAAGAGAAGAGAAACGGACGACTACGATTATGATGTGGACAAAGGTCTGGCTCTATGGAGCACGCTCATGCTGCTGCTGCAAAGAACAGACTGGGGAGGGGAGAGAGAGTCAATACGGGGTAGAGAGCACGGCTGTGAGAGCAGTGACTCACCAAGCTGCCTCACACTCATAAGCCTGTGCATGCTTCTCCACACACACACACACACACACACACAATTAACAATGGCTGACATGTGTACTGCACACTATAAATATGCACAAAAAGGATACACAAATTTTCTCCAGAACCCTCCCCCCTTTACTTCCCACATGACAATGCCTGGCCTGTAAAATACAGTCTTTGTAGGCAGCCCTATGGACACACAGAATACAAATCTTACTCTATTCTCATCGTAGTTCTGTCCTTCAGCTCATTGTAACCTCTGTTGAGAATGACATGCTGTATGGTTTTTGCGTGAGAATGTATTCCCACCTCATCCAAATTAATCCAAGTTGTGGGAGGGACGAAGGATTGGTGGAGTATGAAGTTTATAAGCTCATACTGTCACACACTATAAGGACATTATAGCTAAACCATGAGCACCAGTGTATGGAGTCTAGCTTCTTGCCATCTCCAGGACAAGAAATAAAATGAAATAAAATGAGGATGGAGTGGAACTAAGCTAAGATACAACTACTACTACTGAACAAGGCTGCTAAAAAAAATTACATAGACAAACATGTACGGCAAAAGGGGAGGACCATGCCAACGGCAGTGTGTTTGTCTGCACAGATGGTTAACAGTCTCGCTCCAGCTTAACAAAAGGGTGTGTGATCACTTGACAAACCCTGCAGCTACCAGATGCCCACAAACGCCCTGCTCCACCAAAAGAAAACACACACTTTGAGGAGAGACCCCTGATGTCACTGACACCCATAACCCAGAGCTTCTGAATGGGCCCCTTGGACTCTAATCTCATTAGACCACAAGTAGTTGATTTCCTTTTTATTCTCATGGCACCAATCAGGATTCACAGAGCCTTGAACATTACCTCCAGGAAAATCTATAAGCAATGCCTGCAGAAAACAGTGGGGATATTAGTGTACTACAGTCTTTAAAAGTAAATATATATTGAGTAGAACTAAGTAATAAATTATCTTGCAAGGGTCTAATGCCACAATCTTCACCTTTTTCACAAGGACAGAGAACCATTTCCGGACAAAATGCCTAGTACGAAGAAAAGCTGTCACTTGGGCCCAAGGTTTTAACAATAGGGAATAATTGAGTGTCCACGCTAGAAGAGATTGATTGCCTCTTGGTTTCGGGCTTGGCCGGCCCCTGGGGAGTGACTGACAGCTCATTAGCCAGATGGTCGTACTAAGTGAGGGCTGGACAGCAGCCTCATTGGCTGGCTGGTTCTGGCCATCGCCTGCATGCTTTGAAGCAGTGATGTATTTCCAGAGCCTGTTGGACAGTCAAATGAGAAGTACCATCTCTAGTTAAAGGGGAGGGCAAAGAAGTGACTTGGTCAGAAGGAGAGATGAAAGAGAAAATCAGTCAAAGTGAACTTGTCTAGCGAGGAGGGGCTGAGAAGAGAGCTGGACGTAGCTTACAGTGAGGAGCTTAATCAAAATGCAAAGTCATGCTCGTCCTCCAGACACAAACATTTTCAAATTAAAGACTTACCCTCACTAAGCCTTAAAAGCATACATACATGGCCAATGCACACACTGTAGTATATGAAGCTACAATAACTATATTAAAAAATGCTGCTTTTTTTGTTTACCATGTATCACTTTTGTGCTTATGTAAGCATTGCATCTTCCTGACCAGGATTGCTCCCTAGTGGAAGATTGCTAATGCATAGTAGGAGACCAAGCTCTCAGTCAATTGCAGTTTCCTTTAACATATCTGAACTAAAATAAACAGCAAGGATGAAAGCACTGTGGTAGAGCACATCAGAGCAGAGTCAGTACTATGACAAAGCCTTCATGTGCATTATAGCGACTTCATACTTTTATGCTAAGATGCTGAATATCTTTGGGAGACTAGATTCTTTGAGGCTGAAAAATTGGGAGGCAATAGCATGCGAAAGGGATACCACAAGGCGACACACCAGGCCCATTACTATGGGAAGTTACAGACATTGTGCCATTTGTTTAGTCTGAGTCACTGAGCCACAGCCACAGTGACTGACGGACCAAAAGCCACATTAGACAAGACCTGGGAGTGACAGAAAGCACACAGACATGGAAGAAATAGGTCTGGAAGGGGGCCAGAAACCAACATCTGACATCAACAAACCCACTGATGTGTTGACTATGAAGCAGAGGGATGAAGGAAAAGGACAGGATGGAAGAGAGGAAAATGAGAGGATTAGAGGCTTTGCTATGAATTTCACAGGACCCAATTATTTAAATGAAAAAAATAAGCTGTAAACAGAAAACTATATTTTAGTATGGCAGTTTAGAAAAAGTCCAGCACACTGACTATTACGCAAGCAATAATTTAATTAGAAAATAAGTTTCGGTCTTGGACCTTCATCAGGTAAATTTGTAGTAGTACGGCAGTTTAACAACGCTGTGTATAATTTATGTAATCTTAGAATTATAACAACTACGTAAGGGATAATGCAGAGCGAGTCAGTCATTATTGCGTATTAGAACCACGACAGGGTGATGGAGGCGGAGAGGTCTTGAATCAGCCTGAAGGGGTTCAAAAATAAAACCGTAGAAAGCCAAATCAAAAATCGAGTATTCAACAAGGCTGTGTAATAACAAAAGATAAACAATACAAGCGGTTTATTTTGCACAAATTTAATGGGATAATCAAGAGGCAATGAGAATCGTGGGCTGAACTAGGTTTTCAAGTAGGAAAAAAAAAGCAAAAGCAAGGAAAAGGAGGAAGAAAAAGTGTGGGAGTGAGCAGAGAAGCGGAACATGCAAGGGCTAAGAAGAGGCTGGAGGAATAGATCCTGGTGCTACAAACGTATGCTGATGAGTCAGAGAGCAGGCCTGTGATGTGATGGAGACAGATCTGACAAAGATCTGCTCTCAGCACAGGAATCAGTCACTCTCTTGGATTGGCTGAGCCTCAGTGCATTGTGTGTGTGTGTGTGTGTGTGTGTGTGTGTGTGTGTGTGTGTGTGTGTGTGTGTGTGTGTGTGTGTGTGTGTGTGTGTGTGTGTGTGTAAAGAACAGGAGGGAAAAAAAGAGTGACAGAAGGAAGTAAATGTGTCATCCAAAAAAAAATGTATATATTAATTTTCCTACCTCTGAAATTCCCAGCAACATCTAGCAAACGCTTTCTCTCTCATCTTCCATCATTACAAGCAGAAAGGGGTTTTTCACTTGTGGGAAGGGGGTGTTATAGTTCCTCTGATCATATATGATTTATTAAAACTAGAAGATAAAAAAGCTGACTTCAGTCAGCGCTCTAATCACCACCCTTAGCCCTTTAATCAAAGTGACAGCAAATTCTTCAAAGAAGTTATGACTGTAAAATTCCACCAACCCCACCCACCCTGCATTCATCTCATCCAATTTCTACTCAACCTAAGATAATAGCTCTGGTTTAACTGCATGACAGATTCCTTCATGGCAGCAGTGTTTTTGGTAGACATAGAACCTTCTCTTATAGATAGTAAATACAGTATTCTGTTGGATGGGGCAGCACACAAAATACATACCCATGACCTTCATTAATATTCACACTATCCCTTCACCACTATAGCCATTCACAAACCATAAATTATGAGTATGACTGGAGTTGGGCCTAAAGAGGAATAGATGCAACTGTTAAAGCAAGGGCAGGTTTCTATCTCCAAGCTGTGCCAACATCCTGCTGTGCAAGTCTGCTTAAATGGCACATGGCAATCTGGTGTAACATGAATCTCAATTAAGAGAGGAAACATAGGAAATCTGTGCAGACAAAGGCTCACGTGCCATACTCAATCACAACCACTCACTAGATCCACTAAACATGCACTCACAACACAGTAATAATAGATTTAGAGATGGGAATGAAAGTAAGGACCAAGGAAGATAGAAGGGGAAGTACATCAGAACAATAGTTCCTCCACTGCAAATGGAGCCATTTTTTGTTGCATGACACATACAGACGGTGGGTGTAGCCCCTCTGGCTATATGGCATGCAGCACACCTCGACCAGAACAGAATTTAATGAAGCACAGATGCACAAAAGAGAATCATGTATGATTGAATGTCCATTAAAACCAAAGAGAAAACACTTTTGCATACTGGTTTTTTCTTGCCATCTCCCTTAGTTGGACATCTTTAATACACTGCTCAATAGGCATTTAAGGTTTTCTCCATGGAGCATTTGTGTCAAATACAACAGCTCCATTGTGCAGACTCTCGTACACTGTGTTAGTGTAAACACATAGGCACATCCCAAGCGAATGGGGCATTTCATCTAGGACCAACTTGCCAAAAGAATTATTAATTAATCTTTCCTAATTAAGGATAGCAGATCCCAAGCCACACTGGTGATGTCATCTTTGTAAACTCCTATATCTGGCACTGACTCTGCCATTTGTTACCCATGTGGGTTTCAGATTGTGCATGCAGAGCAGGTGACAGATTTCCCACTATAAAGTTCCTGCACATCGCCTGGGAATTGATTATAGCTTGAGGTAGAGAGGATGACAGCTTGCAGAGAGGCTGCTGAGGACAGACTACAGGAAAAGGAAAAAAGGAATGAGGAAGGTGGAAGGGAAGAAGAGATGAAAAACTGTAATTAAGGATAAAAGGCATTCGCTAATGAAACCAAGTCTAAATACAATGTCAGAATGCTTATTTTATATCCCTCAGTCTCTGAATGGCAGTGACTTTCAACTTCCCTCTATGCATAAGGTGTCTTTTTTACTACAGTGCTTGCAGTGTATTTGCTATTGTTGTACTCTTGTGAGACGAATATGCCGTAAGCAGTGCAGTGATAAGTTTTTGTTTTATCAAGCATGCTAACAAGCATACCTCTCAATGCCACATCTATTCAAATAGCCATTTACACATAGCACGGACAGATGCAGGATTTCTAAGTGTATTTTTATTCCACAATGTTAAGAAAGCAGGATGTGAGGTTAAGCTGCTTACACACCAACCAGACGGCCAACCGTCGGCAGAAAAGGCAGTTGGACTGATCAGTCTCCCCGAGTTGGTCAAAAAAATGCCTCAGAACACACCGAAGAGACGAGACGTAATACGTCTCCATAACAGCAGGCGGCGCTATTCTGCATTGTCGCCCAAAAATGAAAAGCGGCAGCTGATTGGACGAACGCGTCACGTGGATCTGTTTTCTCCAAGGGGGTAAGCTTCGCTTCAGAACTCGAACCTCCGCGCCATTTTGTTGCTACAAAGGTATCACCTCCTGTTAGCATTCCACTGACTGCCATTTTTTTATGCATTTTTTTTACGTCACTTGACTGCGAATAACTTTACATCTGAAGCGTTTAAAGACTATTTGTCCATTGTTTAGTTCTAAAGAAACACGACAACGTGTAAAAGGCTCCATTACCTTGTACCTCACGTTGTGGCTCCGTAGCAGACGCTTTTGTAAAAATAGGCTAACGATTGTGTCATAACCAAGTGACTTACTGTCGCATAGTAGAGGAATTACCGTATAGTACAGGAGAAGCTCGCAGGCAGTTTCGACTTACTTAGCTGTTTAGGTTTAATTACTAATGTTAACTAGCATGTTAGTTAGCAATAATTAGCCTGTGCTTATGTTATCTCCTTACATATACCTACGCTCTCCGTCTCTGTAAGATTGGGAATGATTGAGATTTCTCTTGGCACAGCTACCAGAAGACTTCCAACTTTCAGACACGTTGCTCACGTCACATTTACGTTGTCTCTCTCAGTTGGAGGCTGTGCAGTAAAGCTAGCGATCACCGGAAAAGTGCTTCTAATAGCACTCACTGGTCTCCGTCCAGAGTAACGGGGTCTATTGGTCCTTTTTATATATGTCAATGGTTTTCTCTGGAAATTCAAAAGACAGACTGTCATGGCGGCTTGTTCAGAATACGATCACATATTGTACTAAAACAGTTCACCGAAACGTGTTTCTGAAAACATTTTAAGCGAGAAATAGGCCATGCAGTTGCTGAATCTGTCTTCATTTCAGATAGACAAAAGTCAGTTTAAAAGATTTGTCAGATTCTGAGAGACTCTAGTCACGCTCATTCCGCTCCCCGTTTCCGGCTTAGCACTCTACCAATCAGATGGGTCATTTGATTCCGACTGCCGGCAGTGCCCGCCCTGCCGATTATACATGTCAAATCGGCCAAAATGAAGGACGATGGCACGGAACACACCAAACAGACTCGAGTCACCGACCTCGCCACATTGTCCAACGGCCGATTATTGGCTCTGTGTGTCCGGGCCTTTAAAAAGGCACCTAGTCTTCTAGCTCATACTTCAGAGCTAAACAAAATCAAAGACTGCCTCACCTCAG
>NC_053126.1:13322168-13424668 GCF_010015445.1 Perca fluviatilis | reverse complement strand
GTCCTCGATATTTATTTTAGCCACTCAATACAACTGTAGAGGTGGGCCAGGCACCTGCGCAGTACAAGTTAAGAGAGATAGCTTTTTGTAGGGGTGGGAATCACCAGAGGCCACAATACGATATCATCACGATACTTATGTCACTATTATTGCGATTTTAAAGATATTGCAATATTCTGCAATATACTGTAATTTTTTTACCTTTCCCCAACTTCAAATTTTGCCCCAATTTAAAATTATGTCCCCAAAAGAAAACTTTGTCAACATCTGTTTTATCTAAAAAGATACATTTCTCTGTTTGTTCATCTCACTTCAATTTTATTGCTGCAAAATGAGATTGTCAAGCAGACAAACTGACCAACACATATATATAATAAAAGATCGATACTTGCCGTCTGTGTATCGATACAGTATTGCCACGGAAAATATTGCTATACTATGCTGTATCGATTTTTTCCCCCCACCCCTACTTTTCTGTCGCACACACGTCTGCGTGCCTAGAAACCATGGCAACAACAACAGACTCCATTTCAACAACAAAGCATTGTTCACCAACCTGGCATACACTTTGCAAAGTTTACGGTGCATTTGCAGCTTTCTCTTCGGACATCTGGGAAAGGGTCGACGATAGTTCTCTGCAGTATTTTGATCATTTCGGTCAGATACGGCGCTAAATGCTTCCCGCACACCTCCACCGTCAGAGTCAACATCTCCACGGCCGACAGTCGAAGCTCCTCCGCCGGCTCCAGGATCTCTTTCTCCCCGAGCCTCTGAGCCAGACATGGCATGAGATAGAGCAGCGACTCCTCCGGTTTGGGGACACAGCGAATAAACTCTGTTATCATCGTGATCGCGGTTTCTCTGCATCTTTCCATCGGGTCTGACAGACATTTGAGGAGAGGCTTGAGGAGGACAGAGAAAACCTCCTGTAAAACGCTGCTGGAAAGTCCTTTATCTACAGTCTCTCTCTTGATTAGCTCAAGAGCCCTCTTTCTTGTCGCCTTGTTGTCTTCGTTTAGACAGTTTAAATGTCGAGCGAGTCCTCTTAAAACTTCAGAGACAGCATGCTCGTCTCCAGCCGCCATCGCTGCCATCTTGACTGTCGTTATGACAACATGCAGCACGACAAACAAACGGCTGCTTTACGGTAGCTTCCGATTCAAAATCTCAAACTTTATTCGCATTCACAACATTTTTCTCTTGTATCCATGAGAGCAAGCGCTCACCCATTTTAAATGTTCCCATTTGTGTTGACAAAACTCAATCAGTTGTCAGCTCTAAAAAATAAAAAAGCAATCGTTTTATGTTTGCAGCAATATTAACAACAAATCGCCTTAGAATTAAATGACAATAATTCTTATTTTAAAGCAGTCAGCCAAACTTTCTGCTGAGTACAAATAACTTCACAATTATATGATTATTTTGGTGATTTCTCATAAAGCAGACTTATCTTCAGTCACATCGAAAAAAGGTCGGAGTACCAATTAAGCAAAGGCCATTTATAATGATTTGATTGACATTACCCTCAGAATAATTTAATATGCATCACTAAAGCAGAATATTCAGCAGAAATAATATCCTATATTTGCTCCAGGCAGTGGCGGTTCTGGGGGTTGGCCATTTCTCCCTGTAATAAAGCCTCAACCCCCCCTCTGGCCCCTCTAACTGTGGCAAACATGATCATACATTTTTAACCCCACCTGTATCCCCAAAGAGTGGATATTATTCATGTGCAGTGATAAATAAAATGTACGTTAACACTGAATGAGTATTTTATATTGTTTGATATGTGTATCGTTAGTCTTTTGTACACTTTTGCTTAATGTATTTGGTACCCCTAAAATCACATGTGGCCCCAGCCTGGAACCTCCATTTGAAATGGTCTAGAAACACCACTGGTTCCAGGACATAGTCTGGCACTGAATCAAACATCCTTTTTCTGTATCTCAGCGAGCGCACTCATGATGAGTGCCGTAACTATTATGAACATTGACATAAGGTCATGTTTAAAAAAACAATCTGAAAATGTCTGGGTTTTGTTACAGTTAAACATACACATTGATTGGCTCAAGTAAACAAAACGAAAAATAATTTAGGGTTACTAGCCTAAACCAAAGTTTTATTCCTGACAGTGTGGAGAAGGCTGTTAAAACAACATTTAGAGTTTCATATTGGGAAAAACTATTTTTTTAGTTTTAAAATCAGCTTTATTGGCCAAGTATGTGTACAAATACAAGGAATTAGACTCCAGGTGTTGCTCTAGTAGGGAAGATAGAAACAGACAGCTAAAAACAAGGAACAGCTGAGGTATAACATATGACAAGCATAAACATATGTAGGTCTACAGTGTCTATAATGTAAACTGTAAACAAAAATACATTTAGTGCAAAGAGTGCTGGAATAAATAAGGACATATGAAAAATCCACACAATTTTAGCCAGTATCCTTTATGGAGTCTGGTAAGAATTGTGTGAGAGGGAAGAGAGGTGGGTGGTCGGCTGGCCCTCGATGTTACTTTCAGGGTTTCTCTCTCGGCCTAAATAGCGTAGCCTACGCATACAGTCTGTCTTCATATTTACAGATAAACCCTGTTCAATGTTACTGAAATACACCCCAATCCCTTTTCAAGGTGGATGTTTCCTTTAAATATGTTTAACCTGCAAATGCACTGGCGCGTGGCCTCGAGAGAGTACCGCTGCGGTCGAGAGGATGACAGATTGACGTCATCGGGACTGACGCAGAGCGAGCCGAGGTATCAGAGAGGCAGAGCAGCAGCAGCACCACCAGCATCCCGGCTAACCAACGGTACCTCACCGATCTCCCATCATCAGCCAAGTGGTTTCTCACTGAGCATCCTCCAGAAAGAACGGTAGGGACAGCAGCGAGAGCACCGACTACTAGACCGTGTTTTTAATGAACCCATCGGTTAGGCTCAAGCCCTTCATAGCGTTTACATCTCAGTAAATTGCCCTTCGTTGTGGTTTGGTTGTCATTATAAGGTTAGCAGAGCTAGCAGGGCTAGCTGTCTATTGGATGCAACTAAACAGGTGCTCGTTAATCACGAGATTCACAGTATGCATGGCAATATTGTTATACGTGGCACTGTTTTGTTGTTTGCTGTGAAGAAAACTTGGTAGATGTCATGCCCTAAAGGCATTTATCATGCATTAAAAAAAAGAAAACATCGTAGACGTGATTTCCATATGAGGAAGTGATACGGGGGAGTTAGCTACACCTGTTCAGCTTCCTGTCTTGCTATGAGACATGCTGCTATGTTATTTGACATAACTGTAGTCTGACATAATTGTAGCTGTTGTCATTATATAATTGGCTTTGCATCCAACTGCTGAAGTGTTTACTTTCACAAGTAGCATTTCCGTTTAAGCCAGTTTCCAAAACGTTCATGTTCAGTCATCTTCACACAAAAAATGGCCATGCATTAGTAATACATCTGTTGTGCATGAGGTGTGTATACCCCACTTAAATGCCTCTGTTAAATACTGTTCATGTCATTTAGAGGCAATTAACCATAACCCTCTTTTTTGGGCTCCTTCTGTCACATGCCCACAATCAAACACAGGGAAAAGGTATGCACATTTGCCCAGGGGTACAATTTTACTAATCATATGTCGACCAAATAAGATCTTAAAGCAGACCTGCTCATTTATATGCAACATTGGCCACAATAGTCTAATACACCCACATAGCCTATATTAAATGGATATGGTATAAACAAAATAGCAAACTCCCAGTTGACCAATTTATATTGCTTTATGGTGTATATATCGTCATATCGCCCCAACCCTATAACTGCAGCACCATGTTTTTTATTGGTTATTGGTTATTTACAAAATGAGTCATCTTCTTCAACTAAGACAGGTAACATACAATTGCATCAATCATCAGACACTGTCATGTTTTGCAGTTCATGTCATGAGGTGGTTCCTCGACAGGAACCATAAGCAACAGGGTGTGAAATGTCCACTCACCTCCATTCCACGATTCATTGCTCCTCCATTCTCTATCCTACTTTCCTCTTATCATACTGTATGCGCTGCATTTCCCCCCCTCCTTTGCCCCTGTTCTACCCCCTTCTCTATTCTGCTTTCCCTCCCCTCCTCTCATGGTCCACCCTGTTTTCTCCCACTGCCACAGAGATAAAAGATAAGATGGCCACCTCCTCCTCCACTCTGGAAGAAGACGAGAGTTTGAAGGGCTGTGAAATATTTGTGCAGAAGCATAACATCCAGCAGATCCTCAAAGAGTGCATTGTGAACCTCTGCATCGCTAAGCCTGAGCGTCCTATGAAGTTCCTGCGGGAGCATTTTGAAAAGCTGGAGAAGGTTGGTGATAACAAAGTTTTGTATGATTTAGATTTCTTAGTCTGAGTCTCTCTGTCATGTAGGGGCTCCGTGTTGCCTGAAATCTTGTGTGGCGAGCTTGAAGTTGGTAATTATAATGTACTTTAAACCTAAATACAATATATGACATGAATGTTCATTGCAGTGTGTGCCAGTTACCAAGTAGGGATTTCTTGTCTGATTTCTCTGATATCAATATTTTCTCACCATGTATCACAATACAGCCTATGTAAATAAAATAGTCTATAAATGACACGAGTGGTTATTACAGGCTCAGTTACATGCTGTAATGCTGTTTTAATGTTGTGGATACTTGCATGTGTAAAAAATACACACCTCATCAAGTGTGCTGGTATTTCATCTGTACCGTGCACTGTGCACAAACGCTGTTTTATTTGTTTGTTACATTGTATCTCTTCAACCGATGTTTGTAACACCATCACATATGAGCAGACAGAGAACATCCCAGTTAGTTACTGTGTTAAAGTAACAGACTGTGCTCAAACTGTTATAAAAGAGCTTTCATTTTTCATCCTATAATAGGAGAATCCATTAGGGAATGTGAGAGGAGCACCCATAAAAGGCCAGTGTCCTGTTTGCAGGCTCGGGGAACAAACTGTTTGTATCGGCCTGTCTGTCTATGAGCAGAGAGACACAAGAGGTGACACATTCATTTAATAATAGCTACAGAGATTAGAGTAGGCTTTTGCAACAAGAGGGAAAAGAAAGATAGCTAGAAAACAGGTCAAACAGGGCAACCTCTGTAGAACATTCATTGTGGCTGACAAACAGTGTGTGTTTGTGTCTGTCTCTTTTAAGCAAATGTGTTGGCTCTGACTGGCACCTCTACAGTGGCAAGATAGTTTTTACATGAAAGTTGCTTCACTGACTCCTGCTATATTTATTAGGAGATTTTTGAGCTAAATATCTTTCAATCTACTAGCAGGCACACCATACTGCTGATTTAAAGTTATAAGAAGGCTAATACTATCAGTTTTTCCTTTTTTTTTTTTTATAAAGGATCGTAGGATATACATATGTCAGTTGTTATTGTGCCTAATGTGCAAGTTAAGTTTTCTCCAAAATAAGGTTTCCCAGAGTTTAGCCTCAGTGGATGTTCTTTCCCAATGCTTGTCTTTGATCAGGCAGAAGCACAGATGGGTAGTTTGATCATATGATTTTTATTTGTTTAAACAATGGGCTCTACTCTTTCACTCCTGCTAGAAACAGGTCACAAAGGTGTATGAGAGGGAGCTGTAGGCTGTCGCTGGTTGCCCTGAGGAGAGTTTAGGCTTTAGAAAGTAGTCTCCAACAAGAGAAGTGATTGTGAAGCACCATCAGATATAGCAGGGCTGAAGTTCAGCATCCTGATGCCCGGAAGAGGGTCACCATCCTTGCTGCTGGGATGTGTGCGTCTGTACTAGCATGTGAGAGTCATCTGATTTAAAAAAAAATCTGAAAAATCAAAGACTTGATCATGTTATACAAGTAATGATGTATAGTGAATTATATTTATTAATGTATTGTCCTGGTATTTATTTATCTATACAGACCAATCAAACCCTTATTTACAACAATCTGCGCCTAGAACATTACAACACAGGTTTTCAGGACAGAACCAACAAAAAATTCCAAATGAAGGCTAGACTGTTCTCTTTAATATGTCCTACAGACTTGTTTATGTGTTTGCATCTGTCTGCTGTAAGAATCTGGAGCAGTGATCCTCGCAGAGCTCTTTGGCCAAGGAGACAGCATTGATAGTGGAGCTTCTTCTGCTGTTAGTGGGGACTGTAATGCTGCATAGTCGGAGAAGCAGCATGAATACTAATAGATGTGATGGAGCTCAACAGAAGCATACAGTAGCAAGTTACAAGTGATTCATGCTGTAATATGACTGCACGCTTGCACACTGTGTTTTCTAGCTCAACAACAAATGGGAAGACATGCAGGAAATTTGTCACAGGTCGAATTCGAACCCTGGACCTCTGCGTCGAGGAATAAACCTCTCAGTATATGTGCGCCTGCTCTACCACTGAGCCAACCCGGCCACCATCAAAGCTTTTCTGTTGTGATCAAAACCCGTTTATGTTTAACATATGCAGAGCAGGTTGTATGAAAAGTAGTTAGTCATTTACAAGTTCTTTGAGAAGGAAATATAAGAGAGAGGAAGATCATTTTATATTTCTTACATTATCTAAATAGCTAGCATAGATAAATAGGCTATAGAACACATGGGCCTTTATTTTCCTGAAACTGGGCTTTGGTGTCCAGACGCGACATTGCATTGTGTACAAGTGGCTGGTGAAAGATAATGCATTGTTAGGTGGGAAACATTATTGCATGTGACATGCTCCACTCACTGCAGTACATATCTCTCACAACCTGTGCAACAACGTAATGTATGTCAACGTAATGTCATGTATGTCATCTCTGCTCAATCTTGCTGCCTGTGCGACCGCAGCTACACTTTTCATCACACTATCTCTACTGCTGTTGCTTACATATAGCATTTACCTAGCCCCATCCCCACCTTGGAATCACCCTGTAGGCTCTGATTATAGTGTCCTCAGAGTTGTTTTTTTTTATTCTAATTTTTGTTTTCACTCCTCAATCTCCCCCTTTGCGTGTGACTGATGCCGCAAACATCAAATACTGTCATTTAAAAAGCAATCGTCTGACTGCTTACATGATTGCAAAACTAACAGCTCCGCATAATATTTCTGTTTACATGACAGGAA
Organism: Perca fluviatilis; assembly: GCF_010015445.1. Taxonomy (NCBI): domain Eukaryota; kingdom Metazoa; phylum Chordata; class Actinopteri; order Perciformes; family Percidae; genus Perca; species Perca fluviatilis. The sequence goes on along the minus strand of NC_053126.1, from coordinate 13,417,569 downwards.
ATATTATTTTGATTTCCCAGAGGAAATGAGATTTGGACTTTTGCTTAAAAAAAAAAAGTGCCCCAGTATCAAGAGGACTCAAATGGAAGACACATCTGACACTGTTGCAGTGTTTTTAATTAGTTTAGGTTTCCCCAACAATCTTTGACTTCCAAAAAAAGACACTTGATTCACACCGTGAGGCTGTCATCTTAAACTTAGAATGTGTTTGCACATGCACATAATGACACTATGATCATATGTTATCATTGATGCTTAAAAAGCATATATTAGGGTAGCAAGGGTCTAAAGTATGGCTTAAGGAGAAGCGCTTGAAATGAAATCACCTGGTGTATACAAGTTGTTAGAATAAAAAAAAAAACTTCAGCCTTTTAGCCCTCTGGGGTCCACAGTTGCACAACACAGAGGCAAGCCTTCTAAATCTGGGCTTGTGTTGTTAGATCAGTCATTTGTGGAATTGGAAAAGGCCATGTTTGTTTTTGTGGTGTCCCAGTTATTTAAGAGGCTTATAGTGCTCCTTTCCCCCTGCGCAGGGTAACTTTGAGGACAATATTTGGTCCATTTATGTCCATTCATTCTGGATTTCATTTTCTGTCTTGTATTGTTATTAACCTTTATCAGTGTTCCAGTAGTTCAAGACCATTTTTAAATGCAAAACATATGGAACTTTAAGAATTTTGTTGAATCAAGGTGTCAGGTATTGTCTCTGAAGCTCTTGTTCTCAACAGAAAATGCACTTTGTCATCACATTTTCTCCTGCACGTCACCCTCTATGTTTGTCTTTGTTTCTCTTTCTTCACTCTCAGCCATTTTCGTCAGCACTCGACGCCCACTAGAGGCGGTAACCTAGGCAACAGTAGAATGAGCGTGTGTTGAATGAGCCCCTTTATTTACAAAGTTAAGTCCATCTCTCCTCTAATGTGTTCAAGTTTTTTTTTTGTGTGCCAATTACAATTAGTATTCTTTCTCCCCCTTTGCCAGACCTAACCTAACCTCATATCTGCGTAGGATCCATTTCATACGGCATTCTCGAGCTTATCTTGAAAATCTTTTTTCTCTGTCTCGGTTTCTCCATCGTCCGCTCTCACAGTTTTGTTCTTTGATGTTATGTTTTTTCCTGTCTTCCTCCACATACATTCTTCCTTTTCTAACTTTCTTTCTTTCTTTCTTCCTGAGTTTTTTCTATCTTGGTTTCTATTTGGTGTCTCTCTTTTAACACACACACACAAACTTGAGAGCATACAATCATTAGTCTGACTAGTTTTAACTTTTGTTTTGACATAATAACATGTCTTTGGTACTCAGCTGACATTATGAATGGGAAAATAACAGGCGTCTCACTCCTTTTCATCCTGCCTATTAATGCATGGTAATGATGCCTTTGATCCTTACAACAGTAGATTCAGATGGGTGTTCTCATCTCCCCCACCTCTATCAGCTCAGCTCAGTGTGGAATTTGCATCTCAGTGAGTAGTGAACCTTAATTTTTGGCACACTATAGTGTAAAAATAAATTTTATGGCACACCTTAGCAGAGTTTTGAAAGTAATCTGACATCTCTTAACTGACGTTTTCTATTTGTTAGTGTGTTTCTCACTAGTATTAGTAGTAGCGTTACACTACATTTACAGTAGAATACCTGTAATTAGGCAGTAAGTTTGTTTCTTATTAATACAGAAGCGTGTTGTGCTCTCCTATGAACAGCAGAGATATTGAAACAGTGATTATTAGACTGAATGTGCCAGGACTGAATGTGTGAGTCTGGATATGTCACTCAGTATATCAAGTGAGCAGCTTCCACCGAAGATGTTTTATTGAAATAGGTTCATTGTGTGTGCCCGTATTGCTCAGTTGGTAGCACAGGCGCTCCACGATGCAGCGGGTCCGGGTTCGACTCTGGCCTGTGTCCCTTTGCTGCATGTCGTTCTCCCCTTTCATGTCTTCAGCTGTCCTTTAAAAATAAAGGCCGAAAATGCCCCAAAAAATTATCTTAAAAAAAGAAAAAGAATTAGGCTCATCTCGTCTTCATTAAGCTTAACAGTGTTTTCTGGCATCCCATGACCACCGCCATTTATAAGAACCAACTTGCAAAGATTCCTGGTTCCTTTTGTGGCACTTTTTTTCCACAGAAGACTTTCTCCTCTTTCTATTACTTTCCGTGAGAACACATCTGATGACGTTAAATGCATCTCTCTCTTTCTCCATCAACACTTTGATCATGAAAATACCACCTGCACTGGCAACTAAATGTTCAGCGCACTCCTCAACTCCATCTGCGTGTCTGTGGTGCTTGGATATGAGTCTAAGCACCAAATTGTGTGACTACATGCCTCAGCACTTTTCTATAATCTCAAATCAAAACTTAGGACCCATTGAAAATGTAGCTTTGTCATCTTTTGGGGTGCTGTTCCCCATTAATAAAGCGAACAGGTTTAGTAAAATCCCTTTCTGTCTTGTTTTTTACAAGGCCCTTGCAGAGGAGCAGTTGCTAAACAGTTTCTGCCTTTTTCTGTATAGTGTATCTGTTTGTAGTCATGTTATGTTGTGCTAAGGTTGGCACAATGCCCACTGTGTTCCTTACGCTCACAGGGCTGTCATAAGTTTGTGTCTCATGCTTCACTGCTGGCTTTTTACAATTTCTCCCTTAATCCTCTTGGCCTCTTATTTTTTCATTCCCCTCTCTTTCATCAGCAGCCATATCCATTTAAGTTTTGTCTCACCCACTAGTATCCCGTCTTTTATATATTTTGTTTCTTCTTGCTCTTTTCATGTATTTTCTTTGTTGACCTCCTTTTCTCCATCCAAAATTGGAATTAAATAAAACACACTCCCATTTCAGCATTCATTCATTGCCTTTAGAATACATTTAAAAGAGATTGTATTGTGCAAGGCTTGAAATGAATTAGCTACAAACTAAAAGCTCTACTCTCATTGACATGCAATATACTGTATTTAGTTTTTCATCACACAATAAATGTACTTAAATGATTAATCAATTATGAAAATAGTTTTAAAATTAATTTTCTGTTTGAAAAAATAAGAATAAAAATAATTTATTACTTTAATTAATTGTTTTTATTCTTATGTTTTCAGCTCCAATATTGTATTTATTGTACTTATTTACTTTATTACTTTGGTTTTATTACATGACATGACTGCCTAAGCACTTTGTAACTACCTTAGGAAAAGTGGTATTTAAATTAAAGTATTTCTACACCCCTTTAACCTTAATTTTGTCCCCTGTTTTTGGTTTTAAAATATAACATAACAGCATCAAGAAAGTTAGACCTCTTTCTTTGTGTCTCTACATCTCTACTGTATGTAGGCCAGTGTTGCATTGATTATACAGTATATTGGTGCCTAGCGTCCCTCAGCATCATAAACCATGTTGAGTAAAATTATTTTTTACCGTACTGCATCAGCTCTGTTTGAAAGATCCTATCACATTGCATTATGAGAGAGTTCCTCACCCACTGTCTGTCAGTCGATCAGTCAATCAGCCACTGTCTCGCCGTCCCCTGTAAGATGAGAAGCCTTTCTGTGCTGCCAGCCATTCAGCTGTCACCAGAACCTATCATAACAAATCCGCCAGTTCCTTCAAAGGCCTCTGATTGACAATTTGTCAGGAGGGTTTGGTTGTTTGTTGAGTCTGCTGAGAGCATTAGAATTAGGTGTAGCTTTGGATTATCTCCCCTATATTCTATGTTTCTTTTATGTTGTTTCAGTCTTCCTCTTGTTTTGCTCTTTAACTATTTAGACCAAGCTACATATGTGTGTGCCAGGTTGTGTATGCAAACAGCATATTAGCAACACAGGTCTAGAATATTCAGTTTATCGTCACAAACGGTATGTACCATACACAAGTTTGTAGCACAGTATAATTGGTTTCTTCAGCCTCTGTGTTCACTCATCACCACCATGCTGGGAGTAGGGTATTCTGTCAAATCAGCCTAGGGGGCAAGCAGTGACCCGGGCCTAAACCTCCTCCCAAGCCAACCCTGGGGCCCCTACAGGTAAATCGGACCCCCAGCCCCTGTTTCCCTGGTGGTCCTTCTTTGTCCTCTCTCATCTGCCCGTTGCATGCCTCCTTCCTCCCTAACTAACCTGTGGTTGGTGTGAGAGAAAGAGAAAATGTTTAAGGTGTAAAGCCCTGGGACAGAGAAGTGACGATTCGAGATTGGCAGTCAAATTAGGCTCCTTAGATTGAGTCATCGAATAGTCGACTATTCTGAGCCATCCCTACAAGATATACTTGTGAATATAAATATTTCCAAGACACATGCAATGACCATGTCATGCAACTGCTGAGTTAGGGTACTGGCACCTTTCTTTGGTCCAATTCATGCACTGGTTAAAGATCTTTAGAGACACCTACAGAAACTACACTGTGTGTAAAGGATGTTTGCCTGAGCAGTTCACTAATGTTACACCCAGGCATAGCATTGGGAAAGCAGGTAGAATCATTTGGTATTACTAGCAGATTGCATACAAATTTTAGGGCTGCAATTAACAATAATTTCCATTATTGATTAATCAAAGATTATTTTCTTGATAAATCGGTTATCAGTATTTTCTTTAAAATGTCAGAAAAAAGTGAAAAATGTCCATTACAATTCCCCAAAGCCTAAGCTGACATATTCAAATGGGTTGTTTTGTCAAACCAACAGACAAAAATCCAAAGGTATTGTGTTTATTATTTCAGACTAAGGAAACTAGCAAATATTCACATTTGAGAAGCTAGTTTTTGTAAAGATTTACTTAAAAGGTTCATTGATTAGCAAAAGTGTTGCAGATTAATTTTCTGTCCATTTACTATGCATTGATGATGCATCAACAGAGTTTCAGCTCTAAATAATTCCCTTTTGTGAAACGTATCTTATAGATTGGTTGAACGTACTCAAAGCAGTGAACAACAGCGACCCCTCAATAACGAAAGAACTCCCACTAAAATCCTGCAAGCATGAGAAAACTGTACTCTTGCTCATGCTGTGAGTCTTGGCTGTCATAGTGTAACAACAGTTTACTCACGATTACTTGGGATGGAAAGGCTGGTCCCCAGAAGTTTATTTTAGAATTAAGACTTGGTTGGAGTGTAAGTTTTGTTAATAGTTTTTAGCAGTTAGATTTGAGGGTTGAGTAAAAAAAAAATGAAAAAAGAATGTCATAAATGGAGAGTTACCATTAGGATAGGAGTGTGTGTGTGTTGCAGCCATAGAGAGTGAACATCATTTCATAGCCAGGAGGTCAGCTCTGCACACACACACACACACACACACACACACAACACACACACACACACACACACACACACACACACACACACACACACACACACACACAGTCCTAATACAGCAGCAAACTTTCTGTCCATTGTGGTGCTGTAATGGTGTGGAACAGAGTGATGAGTAGACTGTTAGCTCTGCTGGTGGATCAGCTCTCCATGCTTCATTACCTGTGTGTGTGTGTGTGTGTGTCTCTGTGTGTGTGTGTGTGTGTGTGTGTGTGTGTGTGTCTCTGTGTGTGTGTGTGTGTGTTTGTGTGGTACATTGTTTTTGGTTCACTCGCATGCTTTCAGCTCTGACAGTGGAGAGAGAAATTGTCTCTGTCACCAGATTAGGGCAACCTAAGGTAACCGCTTATGAATGCTTCCTTTTTTTCTAACTAATATCAGAAATTAACTTCATGGAAGAACAGATATTTTGATGTATTTGTGCTGTGAGCCTACTGAGCCTCTCTGATGGGTTCAGTGCTTGCGCTGATGGGTGGTTGGGCTGATTAATATTGGTTAGTCATAGCTATTAGGATGAGAGTTATAAACTTTTGTTCATATCGTATTGGTGCAAATTGGTTCAGGGAATGAACAAAACAGGAGTAGCCATTTTAATATGACTCATCATCCATCAGTGAGTTAAAATTTGAATTGATAAGGGTTTAATAACAGTGACTTTTTGAGAGAGTGTGGGGATTGCATGTGTCATCTTTTGTCTGTGTCTCCATTCTTTGGTATATCACTGACCCACAGTTACTGTGTTTCTAATGGAAAGTCCACTTTTTACAGAGCTTCTGTGTCCTGCTTACGTCTGTGTCCTCTGTCTCCTCTCCCTCCTCTCCTGTCCTCTTCTTCTCTCTCTGGCACCCAGCCGTCAATGATGACGCATAGAGAGCAGAGGAGAGAAGGAGGGAGGGTGGAGGAGAGAGTCTGACATAGGCTTATATCACCGATAATAGAATGGAAAATACAGTATATTTGGTAAATAAATGAAATAAATGGCAGGGTATTAAAATATGTGCACTGTGCTTTTGGAAAGATATTAAATGTTTGAAATAGAAAAACTAAATTACATTACCTCAGATTGAGATACGATTGCAACAAGGTAAAATGGTGGCAAAAACCAACTGCAGATGTGTGTTGCTTAGGTACTGTGCATAGCCCTGGAAATGATAAATGGCACTGCCTCAAAATGCCAAGCCTGGGTGTTGTTACAGAAGAGCTAAAGCAAGAAAAAGTTTGCCTCTGCTGCTGCTAAAGACACATTGCAGCCGTTCTCAGATCACCTTGGACTAATGAAGCCTCCTCTGTGGCTGCATTTACACGTATGAGACATCGAAAGTCATGCCGCATGTGTTTTCTGTGTTTGAGAATTGGGGCCAGAACAGAATGAGGACTTGTTGGAGCCAGACACAAAGTCCTCACTTGATGCCTGACCCTCTGACCTAAGAGGAAAGCGTGTGGGTGGCGCTGGAAATCAGTAAGGAGTGAGGAAGACACTGCTTGGTACAGAACAGTGTCTGGCACACACTGGGAATGTATGGGACGATGATGTATTGATGTATCCCTATGGGAATGTTTGGAGTCATAGAGCCACGCACAAGACTCCATTTGATTATAACAGAAGTCCGCGTTGAGGGGGGTGGGGGGATTGGGGGTGCGGGGGAATGGTGACATTTTCCCTTCTGTGAACTGAATCACTGTAGATGTGTGAGAGACAGAGATCTGTCAACAGGCATCAGAACTGGTGCGTTCTGTGCGTGTGTGAATGAAGGTGTGAGCCACCGTTGCTTCCTGCTCCAATTTACCGCCAACTATTCAGATGCTCACAGTGCCCAGTTGTCATAGTGACAGGGGGGAAGCAAGAGGAGCCCGCTTAGTGCGCCACCTGATTGTGACTGTGTGCGCGCGCGAGAGAGAGGGAGAGTGAGGGCTGGAAAGCAGAGACAGAGAGTTGCGCAGGAGCAATGAAAAGACGGGCTTTTTGCTGTGATCAGTGTTTTCATCAGTAGTCTTGTTCTTCAGCTGTGGTGTCGTGGGGATTGCAGACATTTTGCCACTCGTGCTCTCTCACTCTCTCTCACACACAAACTTGGATTCTCTGATTACTCGCGGACACACACACACCCTCAAAGCTGAGCGTGCTCGCACACACAGACACGCACGCACGCACGCCACACCACAACACAACACATACACACAGCGGTCGCTGTACTAGTATGGCAAGATGCTGCTACTGCGGTGTGGCATGTGTGTCAGGTGTGTATGAGATGGGGATCAAAGTGTGTTGATTCCCATGCACACTTTGACACACTCACACTTTGACTTGATGCCTGGTGCCTCTGACAGGCTGAGGGACGTACAGCACACCTGGCCAGGGGCCCTCCATGCCATGGTAAATACCTCTGCTAACAAATTTAGCCTGTAGTTAGCCTCCTGGAGCTAACCTGTATGGTCTCATACAGGCAGGAGCAAGTAGTATACAACACTGTGTTTGTTGTTGAAGCGTGTGAAGTTTTGTTGCAAGGTAAAGATGCTTGGTAATACCGCGCTTTAGTGAGTGTGTGTGTGTGTTAATAGTGATTCTGACTTGTAGTTTTTTTCTTGAGCGACATGTATGTATTTGCAGTGCTTGAAAGGAAGGGAAGCGTTATGTTTGTTTTGGCTTTGCCTTTGCTGTGTTTAGAGGGTGTGGTGTGTTACCTGATTGCAGAACTTTCCAACTTGATTAAGCTGGAGCATGTGAGCTCTCCTCTCACCCTGCAGTCTGCCTGTGCATGTGTTGGTGAGATTGTGTGTGTGCCTGTTTTGATGCTGCTCTCTGGCTCTACCTCCTCTCTTCTCCTCCTGCTGGCTGTGTTCCCTCAGGCAGTGACTCTGCGTAAGCAAGAAGTTTGTGTGTGTGTGTGTGTGTGTGTGTGTGTGTGTGTGTGTGTGTGTGTGTGTGGGGGGAATCTGCATTTTACACAGACAGTGAGCAAACCGTAGGAGCAGGAGAGACACAAAGTCAAACAGAGAATGGAGTGGAATTAAGAGAGATAGTCTGTGACATAAAGATCATTAGATGAAAGGATACCAACTCACAGAATGAGTGAAAGTGCAAGCTGAAGTGTCTAACTGGCTGCTGTTCTGTATCATTATAGCATTGTTGTATTACTGTTACCGTCCCCATTACATTATGCTGCTGGAATGATCAAAAGAGATAGATGAGAAAGAATTTGCAGAGTCGTGAGGTCTGGATTTGACGGTTTCGTTTTGTCTCAGTTTTCAGGTAATATGACAGCCTCCTCGCCGCCACCTCTTCTCTCCACCTCTCACTCGGGTTCTCTGTCTCTCTGTCATCTTTGCGATCGCTCTGTCACAGGTTGTCTCTCTCTTCCTCTCTGTCTCTGTCTTTCCCTTCCTGTCAAGTATATAGGCAGAGTGAAGCAGCAGCAGCAATTTCTGCTGCCTGCTCATGCACTCAGTAATCACTCTGCTCCCAGGTGCTCTGGGTGTTATTTTTTTTTCTTTCTCCCCTCTCCCGGTTCACTGAGAAAACAGTTGCCTCACTATGTTTCAAAGAAAATGGTGGTACTCTAAATAATACAACGCACTCCAAAATTTTGAGAATGAAAAATGACTTAAGCGATTAATGATACAAAAGCAGGTGATGAATTTTCTGGTGATCACATCAACATCAAACATTCTATGGTCGTTCAACTAAGCACTTACCATAATAAGAGGCTTTTCTGGAGGACATAAAGCCATTTGAATATTAGTATTATTGTCTCCTCGGTTAGGAAAGACTGTCCTGAACTCCTTAACAAAAATTGGTGAATATATTTTTGAATATATGGATTGTTGAAGTCATCAATAATGAGGTAATCATGAACATTTCTACTGCAAACTAAAGCGAATGTAGTGGATTTAAAAAATGAAATAGAAAAAAACAAGACTAAAATGTACCCAGCATTGTTATAAACCCAGCTTGCTCGTGCACACTAGTGTAGAAATACACAGAGCAGTGGATATTGGCTACCTTTGCACGAACTGGTGTCCCATTGCCCTTGTCCACAGCAGTGTCACACATTAACAAGCCTACAGTGGTTTTGTTGTGTACTTATGCAAATGTCTTAATCAAGTGTGCTATCAATAATTCATCACCCGCAGAGTGTTCAGTAGTTGAAACAATAGGCAGCCGGAGGCACCCTGTCTCCTCTTTGATGTCTTTATTCCGGAGAGGAGGAGAGTACCTGGCTGAGCCTTCTTCTCTCTGCATCTTCAAGCCTGCAGATATTAATATTTGATGCCTTTCACTTCATGCCACAGCAGCCAGATGTCCAGACAGCGTGCACTCAGGACTAGGACACGCCCATTGTACTTTCTTTGAGTTTGTGTTTATACAAACCTGTTATGTTGTCTGAACTGGTTAGGAATCCACATGATGCTTGTGGTTAGAAAGGGTGCTCAGAGAGGTTCATCAGCCCATCTTCATGTGATCGTTAGTGTAAGCAAAATAATAACAGATGCTCTCAGATGATCTTGTCTTCTTTTGCCTAAAGCTGCATCTATTTTTTTTTTTTTAATTGGGCACAGTTTTCTTAGGCCATCTGCTTATTTATATTTTGTTATACTTTTTTCTCTCTCCCCCAATGTGTGCCAGTGTGTCCCGCTAACAAATCTGTTTCTCCTCTTGTTTTACAGGAAGAATGCAAGCAGATCATGGCACGACAGAAATCTAACAGCCAATCGGACTCACACGATGATGAGGTTTCTCCCCCACCGCCCAACCCTGTTGTCAAGGCACGGCGCCGTAGGGGAGGGGTCAGCGCCGAGGTCTACACCGAAGAGGACGCTGTCAGCTACGTACGCAAGGTCAGCTTCGGAAGATGGATGCATATGCAAACGTCCATGCACAGACACAACAGCACACACAGCGAGTACATACCAAATGCTTGTTTATACAAACTGTTTGTTACATGCAGTCAATGCGTGCATATACAATAACACAGATTCACTCACAGCTGTTTGTTTTGCACAATCAATACATCATAGTAACAAACAATACAATAAAAAACTAGATTAATATGTTCATAAGTGACAGGGTGCTTATCCAAAGCCCTCCGCAGTATGAGACATTTAAAATACAGTTTAATAGAATCAAAAACATCAAGCAACCAAAATCAAATTTTTTTTTGTTGGATATTGGATGTGAAAAGAAGGAAATGGGTCTAACATTGCACTTTAGATGTGTGTGAATTTCCCACACCAGAAGTAATTTATATATTTCTATTTTATAGTGATCCATTATCTGTAAAAAAAAAATGTCTATGTTCTGTGCAAAATTTTCAATTAAAGAAAAGATAGAAAATAAATGTAAATTGTAAATTGTGTAAATTGTGTGTGCTGTAAAGTAGTTAGAAAAAATGAAATCGGAATCGGCTAAAATCGGTATCGGCTGGCCTAACTCAATGAAAATCGGAAATCGGAATCGGCCTAGAAAGTTGTTATCGGTGCATCTCTAGTAAACACATTCATTGAAACATCGTGAAAGTGGGAAGGGAGATAAGCTATGACAGCAGTTAATGAACAGACTTGGACACTTCAGAATTTATTTGCAGCAAAGTACACAGTTTGTTAGTCAGCTGATGAAGTGATGTATAGCACAGATGCTGAGATTCCACTCTGTGATTATAGATTGACTGTGATAGGCTCCACTCAGGTTTTTGCAGATCGTTGACATTTTCATCATGGAATTTAAAGATGGGCTGTTTTTATTCATGCCAGTCGTATTTGCTTTGCTCTAACTGAGCTAAACCACAAAAAGATGATTTCTGATTAACCCCCACATTTTAGGGCACCTTTAGAACATTTACATGCCAAAGAAACCTGGTTACTCTGAAAAATCAGGTTATGCAGGAAATAATCAGTAGAAACTGATTTCTGGAGACTACTTTGTTTCAGTTTTTGAATTAAATGACTTTGAATATGAGGATGCATTGCTACATGTAGTCAGATATCTTGCTGCCCTGCGTTGCTTTCTCTATCTTAATTCTTTGTCATGCACATGCGTACATGCAAAAAGTTGATTAGAAACCTGGTTACATATACAGTATACATGGCCAACAAATCAGCTTTCTCCAGCAGATCTCTAGCAGATCTCTAGCTGAAAAATTGGATTTTTGTAATCCCCTACAATGATTATAAAAACTGGGTTCCTCATATACATGTTGTTTAAGAAATCAGGTTATTGCAGAAAGCTGTGCATATAAATACACTGCTTGACTCAAGATCTGAGAATAAATTAAGATGTTTTTTTGTTTTATTTATGCTTGGATTTACCTTGCATCTCTAGTTTGTAAAAGAATATGACGGACAATATGGTCGAGAGATAAAGGGCAATACAAGCTAAAGTAAAGTGACTGTTTTCTCATTCTTGACAGCAAGGCGACGGTTAGTTATCTGTCATCTTGCAACCTGTCATGTGTCCATTTCACATTTTAATAGAGCTATTAGAAAAGGTTTTCTTTTGCCAGAAACTATAATTCACCTTTACTTACACACACATGCACACACACACACACGCACGCACGCACACACACACACACACACACACACACACACACACACACACACACACACACACACACACTCATATACTGTACATACATACACACCCTAATCATTTTATCATTGCCATGCTTGTTCATTTGTAATTAACTTGACACACCTTTAATTGCTGGGTAATGACAAAACTGCATGAGCCCCCGTCACCACACTGTAATCACATGGTCACTGGAGCATGCAATGTGTGTGTGTGTGTGTGTGCGTGCATGCGTGCGTGTATGTGTCAGGTGTGTGCACACACCCACATGCATCTGTGTTTATGGCTCTGAGGTCTCTACCAGACGCTGCAGTTATGTGTCATGGCAACGCGCCTGCCCCCATCTCCAGCCTCATTTTCTTCACTGTCCCTCACTATCTCACGGACTGACATACACGTACAAACGCACACACACACACACACACACACACACACACACACACACACACACACACACACACACACACACACACACACACACACACACACACAAGCAACAACTCACACTGCCACGTCAGCCGTATGTGAAAAATAAGTTAATTCATGTGCTCACTCACATTATTGCTTCAGTATGAGAGACCATTTAATCTGGCCATTGATGTAAAATGAGGTAACATGCATGCCCCCCGCCCTCTCTCACACACACACACACACACACACACACATACACACCGCGCACGCACGCACAACACCACACACACACACACACACACACACACACACACACACACACACACACACACACACACACACACACACACACACACACACACACACACACACACACACACATGCACTCTGTGCCAACATCTTCCTACATCATCAATTCCATTATGACTCCACTGTGAAATCTTTGCAGTTGTTAAACAGAACACAATCAATTAGCTAACCTTGCTCATTTGATTAAAAGAGCAATGCTGTAAATGCCATGGGTCTTAACAAATTGTGAGGCCTGTCCAGAGAGCACATTAACAGAATGAATTGCAGGGCTGGCATCAGCTTGTTGGGAACTAGTGTGTGACTCTCCTCTTGACAAGGTGGGAACAAAATGGGAATCATGTCCAATATTTCTTCTAACTTTGGATTCTTTTGCAATTAAATTAAGAACTTTGTATCAGAGCTAACATCAGGCTGTGTGTAATGCATTTTGCAGATGGAGGCAAATACTTAGCTTGTCACTAGCCAACTTTATTTTGTACTATTGAGTACACATGTAATATAGCAACCAAATCTGATCGGCTGCTTGTAGGCGTAGCTATGAAATCATTAGAAATCCATCTTTACCCCAACTTCCCCCCCCCCCCAAGTGGCTAGATCAGAATACCTAAACATCACCCTGGCAATTTACTGTAAAAAGGACAGTGATTCAAAAGCTGGTAACAAGCGGAGTGCCCTGACATTTAACTGACAGTACTGGGGCTGGATCTTGTGTAGGATGATAAAGTGGTTGACGTAAAATCAGAATATGAGAATTACTTCTACCGCTGGGTTTCTGTGTCCTTCTCTACCTCCAGGCCAGACCAGCCCAGCCTCGTTCTCTTTTCTGTCCACTAGCCAAGCCAGAGTACGGCCGATAGATAAAGTTTTGGTGCTTTTTATTTCATATGTGATGTGGTTGTGGTGTATTTCTGTGCATGTTGTGCACAGTGCTGCATGGTCGTCTTCATGTGGAGACATCTGTTGCTTTAACGTAATTACAGCCTACCCCCTCCTCTCTCTCCCTCACCACCAGAGACAAAACACATGCACACATGGACAGTACACAGTCCTCTCCCTCTTTAAGTTATTTTGCAGTAACAAGGCTTTAGTTTAGTCTTCTCACTCTTTCTCTTTCTCTCTTTCTCTTACTTTTGCCTTTCTCACCCTACAGTAAAAGGATCTTAAGTTCTTTTCTAGGATGCCTCTTTATAAATACAGACTTCTGTGGCTTTGTTGTGGCTGCAGACTTTGCCATTCACACACACAACACAACACACACACACACACACACACACACACACACACACACACACACACACACACACACAAAACACACACACACACACACACACACACACACACACACACACACACACACACACACACACACACACACACACACACACACCACAGAACCTGGGACATGAAAATGCATGTTTTATGAATGAGTTCAGGCCTCTCGTGAATTTCTAAGGGCTGTGTGACATTTTGAGTGTAATCCCTGAACAGATGGGCTTTCCCAAAAATACACAGACACACGTGTGGGATATTCCTTTCAGAGTTTGCCAATATGCTGCTCTCTAATTACTCATTTTAGTCTGCTTTTGAAGTCAGGCCTTTTACAGTATGTGTTTGTGCTGGTTTGTTTCATGTGTCCACCTGCATAGTGTTGTAGTCTACTTTGCTGTAGTTGATTTTACTGCTTTGTACACACAGGTTATCCCAAAGGACTACAAGACCATGACCGCCTTGGCCAAGGCCATCTCCAAGAATGTGCTGTTTGCTCACCTGGACGATAATGAGAGAAGGTACCAAACGTTTGTCGCCCCACTGACTTCTTTAATAGGTTTGCACAACATCCAGTGTGATGCCAGCAAACCGAATGTGTGTGTGGAATATGAGTGAATGTGTGTAAGCTGATAAAATCATGAACAGGCCATTGTTCCAGAGTTTATTGCCCTCATGGCCACTGTGTGCCAGTGTTGCCTGCTTTGGGAGCATCTCAAGTCTGCGAGGACATGGAGGGGTGAACAAGGACAGATGTAGCAGAAGAGGAGGGGTATGCAGCGAAGGGTGGGTAAGGGGGCAACTGCATGTGTCTGTGTGTGTTGCTTTGCGTTTTGTTGTTGGTTGTTATAGTAACCTGTCTGTATGTCAGTATCGTGTTGTGGATTCAGATATGGGTGGTGGTGCTCAGATACATTGCTCAGAAATCAACAATTCTTCATAGTCGCCTCAGAGGGAGAGAGGGATGCCAATTTCCCTCTATCCCTCCCTTTTTCATACCATCTGCTCCTATTCATTGTTCTTTCACATTCCTCCTCTCTTCAACCGTCCTTGCTCCATCCTTCCATCTGTCCCAGATCTCCAGTGATGGCTGGCTCTGGCTCTGACATGGGAGGGGGTGTTGTGGGAAAGGCTCTCAGGTGGCTGGCGGTCCTGTCCGCCAGCCGGAATAGTGTTTCATTGGCGGGGAGAATCCATTATGCCCCATGGAGAGGAAAACACCGGAGCTTTCCTGTTGGCTAAAGCCTCCACGGGCCAAACCCAAAACACACTCTTTCCAGTCTTTCGTCAGCTGACAATTTACCGTGCTTCCTTGGCACAGGCACGCAGGCCTCTGATTGCACGTCAGTGCTTCTGAAGCAGCCTCGAGCAGAGTGCAACATGTGATAGATCCGGACAGTCTGAAAAACCATGTACTTGGGTGGCTGATGTGGCAGATTAGAGTTACACCACAAAAATATGTGGCAGTGAACCATAAACCATCAGGTCTTAATGTACTCAAGGCCTCTTGGCATGCCAAGCTATGTAATGGCGTCGTCGCCGGCCCATGAAACCATGCATGATGTAGAATTTATTCGACTGGCTGTCATGTTTGCCGTCTCGCTACACACAGCTAGCATCATCCATTAATGCTGTGCATACAGGAATTCCTTGTTGTGTCATAGCAGCCCTGAAGGCTCTTAGCTAGTGAAAACCTTGTCTGATTTGCTAGATTGAACAGTGACATGGCAGTTAGTTGGCTATGCCTTCGTCTCTCTCTCTCTGTCGCTTTTACAGTCTCACTCACTCTCTTCTGTTCTTCCTCACTCTTCACTCCCAGCTGATGATGCTGGACGGCTGGCTGGTGGCTTGGTCACATTGCGGTAATGTTGTGGTTGTCGCGCCTGAAGCCCCTACCAACAGAAGTGTATTGATGTACGGCCAATGTGGTACTCCAGCATTAATGAAAAACTGCATACAGCAACCAGCAGGCCTTTGCACACGGCTTAGTTGCTATAGAGTACGCTACATGCTCTCATTGGTAAAGTTCGGCACAAACTTTGCCTGAGAAGGTGCATATCTGACTTCAGCTCATCCTAAATGATGTAGAATATCGGTAATCTACTATAGTAGATTCCTGTTACTACAGGCAACAAAACAGAAAATGGAGCCAATCCCAGCTACAGAGTAATCATTTTTGCATGTTGATGCCTTCTGTTGTGGCATTGATGAAGTCCTGGTGTGAAGTACATTGGCTTCTTTAGATGTGCCAGAACTGTCCAGGACTGACGTACATTAGCAGATGGAGTCTGACTGCACAGTCCTCTCTCTCTGTCTCTCCCTCCCTTTCTGTTTCTCACTCCTCCCTCGTTCTGCAAAAAGCTGGCCGTTTGGGTTGTCAGATGTTCTTGCACATGTGGTCTCATTGGCTGAGAAGGTAGTGACAGTTGACTATTGCTCCTGGTATGGGCCTGTGCTTGACATCAGGGGAATGCATAAATCACTGGATGACAGATGGTTACATGCATAAACGTCTGACTATTTTCCTTGACTGCTGGTTGGCATTGGAAAATATATTTTTTACAAAGTTCGATAAGTGGTTTGAAACATTCACAAAATGGCTATACTTTTTTAGGACTGTGTGTGCCACAGAAAGAGAAACAAGTACATGGGCCAATAGCTGTCTGTGTTTTAAGGCACCATCTTGTGTGATTAGTCACTCAGCAGTTATGTAAACTGAACACCACACGATTTGTTACCCTATTAGTACTATACAGTATTATGCTATCATCCCCTTCAGTAATTAGACAATGAAGCCCTCTTTGTTACTCTGCTCTCTTATTCCTTTTATCACTTTTTTCTTTGTAGCTCTCTCTTTTTCCTTGTTGTCTTATCCTCTGTCTTAAGTTAATTATTTGCCTTTCTAGGAATCCAGGATGACTGCACTGATTCTGTAAGCAATACATTTTGTTTTACTGAGATTAATAACACACACTAGTTGACACGGCTGTCTCTTCTTCTTTCTATTTTCAAGTTCTCTTTTTCTTGTTTAAGTAGTTTTTGCTTCTGCAGCAGTCGTATGTTGTGCTGTGGTTTGGCACATCTGTGTGCAGTTTAATTTTACAACACAATCCAATCTCACACTCTAATGGATACCAATCAAAATCTGTGGTTTTCTATATGGATCATGATTTGTTCCTGTCTTGAACACTTGGACCACAATGGAGTCAGATGTACAATTTTTCTTGTCCATAATGCACACAGCTGAAAATTGAGTTCCAATAATTTCCTTGTTAGTTTAGTTTATTGCTTTAGAGACAGCTCTGGAGAGAATAGAGCTATCCCATGTCATCCCCTGTCAAAATAGATCTGCGTAAATTAGACAGATCAACCACTTTTTTGCATGTAAATATACAGCATACTTGCATACATGTCTTTCCAGAGAAAATCTTTCAGCAGTGAAGCTGCCCTATCAGTCTTTTGTTGGGGCTGAGATGACTGAGTGTAAAATTACAGGCTGGAGAGAAATGATCCAGGAGGGCATCTTAGGACAAGCAGGATATTCTTTAAACTAAGACAGAGCCAGCTAGTGTTCTGCGCTTTGATCATATCCTGTTTTGTAAATGTTTACTTCCTCAGCTTCCATTGTCAGCAATGTAAAGATGTCAGGGTTTACAGTATGTGTGTTTTCGTGATTTCTAGAGAGAGAGAGAATGAAAACAGAGAATATAGAGGGCATTCAGTGGTGAAGGCTTGTGGTTTCCCTACAAACTTAACACTCAGATTACCTCTTTTTTCTACTTAAGTGCTGTTCCACCTGAGCTCAGGTAAATGTGAGGGACAGAGAAGGAAAGCTGCAAATAAAAAAGGAAGCAAGAGACACAAAAAGCAAAAGAAACCTCTCTTTCTGCTATTTGTACCCCTACTCTTTGCTCTCTTTCATCCCTCTCAACAGTCAGCTTTCTCTGAGGTAATCAAGCAAATCATTCCTATAAACTATATAAGCAGTAGTTGGGATGGAGATTGAAAGGGTTAAATTATGGAGAGGTTTAGGAGAACAATTGTACATAACCTTTGTACTGGTACAAGTGTGAAGCAGCCACACTCTACATACACGTGTATAACCAGGCACACAAATACCACCATCACTACAAAGGATGACAGGGATTACATTATCATGAGAAACAAACAACACACACACGCACACACACACACACACACAGCACACACACACACGCACACACACAGGGACATTCTCAAGTATGCATGTCAGACTGTGTTCCCAGTGATGCTGCTCCAGCTGGGAGCGGAGAGTCTTTGATTAACACACCATTCCATATGTCAAACTTTATGGCCTCAAAGTTTCTGAGCTCCACCAGCCGTGTGTGTGTTTGTGTGTGTGTAGTCCATCTATCCTCAGCTGCCTGGAAGTGAAACCTGAACACATTTCTGCCTTCGAGATTTCAACTACACACTGTTTTTGTTATTGTGTTTTTTTCGAACACTTGGCGAGCTGAAGAGGTTTAAGGAATACAGAGATCAAAGCACCTGCTTTTCTTGTACACACAGTATTTACTGTAAAATAATATTTTTCAGTTTTATCCTTCAAGACACACAGATACATACCTGCAAACTAGTCGCTTTTCGGCGAAAATCGCCATTTTGAATGGAAATGTCATACAGAAAATGTCATCCACATGAATCGTGTAGATACGAAGAGTTTTTATTTGGGGGTCCGAGGGCCCGGGGAATCCGTGCCTTAACGACCGTTATCTACCAGACTGAATAGCAACGCAGATTTCGGTGCCTTATTTAGGTGCCACTTAAATGCCTGCGCTTCTCTCTGATGCTCCGAAAACGGACGTCAGAGCCAGAGGCAACTGAAACATCGCCGCACGGGACGCTAGTAAACACTACACTCAACAGCAGGTAACGTTAGCCTACCGTTAGCTAGCAGCTGGAGTAAACACGGTTAAAATGCTGACAGCTAAACGGTGTAAAAGTGTGTCTGAATTGCACTGGAGAGGATTCCAACAACAGTCTGCTGCTGCTGAAAAACAACACAGATGTTGTGTTCACTTGAAACTCGCCTCGCCAGCCTCGTGCTGCATTCAAAGTTATTGTAAAATACCCTTTTCCCATCCACCGGTTGTTTTTAACAGGAATTTACTGGTGAAATAAGTTTTTGTTATAAGTTATTGTTATTACATTTTTAATAAATCATTTAATTTTGACCCTGTTGGGTCAAATAGTCATATAGTATGTACAGTAAAGCGTTCATGCATTGCAACAGTGTAAATTTCGGAATATTTGGTTTAGCTGAACAAAAAGGTCATGGTTTGTTAGGAATACAAACTGTGAGGAAATGAACATATGCTGTTCCATCAGGGGAGAGCAACTCCCTCTGTTTATCTCTTTGGCTGGTCTCTAAACCGACGTCTGAATCTCTGCCATGGTGTGGCTCCCAGTGGGCCACTGGGTGGACCCCTCTATTTGCTTCCCATTAGCTGCCATAATGACCTCATTATGATATGCCCACACAAACAGACACACAAGATAAGCTGGGAACAGGTGTTTGATTTCACATTGTGCTAAGCTTGCTTTTCTCACATCCAAATCAGCCTGCAACCACCTGTCTCAATACTGTAACCATACTGTAGTTGTTATCATATCGACTGAAACTATTATCTCATTTTACCATCGGGATTTCTGATAATTCTGTTTTGGTTTCAGCTAACTAACAGCACTTAGAAGACAGTTTTTAGATTAAAGGTTTTGATAAGTGCCGGGGTTGATAACAGAAAGAATCAGGTCACACTGTTTTGCACAATTTTGTATATGTATGTCAAGTTTACAAGCTTGTGTTTGTACAGTATATGTAATGTGTACGTGTGCATGCAGGTCTCATATCACTCCAGTCTTGTCGGCTCTCCATTGGCTCCCTGTAAAATTCAGAATTGATTTTAAGATTTTAGTACTGACTTTCAGAGCCTTAAACGGTCAGGCCCCACAGTACATTCTGGACCTTTTGAAGCCGTATTCCTCTGGCCGGACCCTTCGGTCCGCTGGCCAGAATCTGCTTTTAGTCCCAAAGACTCGTTATAAGACTTCGGGGGACCTGTCTTTTGAGTCTGTTGCTCCCAGACTGTGGAACCTTGCCCCTGTCCATCGTCCGCCCAGACTCTGTTGTCTCTTTTAAAAAGGATCTGAAAACATGTTTATTTAGGAAAGCTTTTGGTTGATGGGTTTTCACTAGTGTCACTTTAATTTTACATATGTATATACATTTTATATTGTTTGTGTTACCTATTCTTTTGTACAGCACTTTGTGATTTTATCTGTGAAAAGCGCTTTATAAATAAATTTTACTTACTTACTTACTTACACCACCTGTTTGTCCAGGTGCACCCTCAGATGAGATTTGCCAGCCTATCTCTCCGCCACTTCCCCGGTAAATGCCCATCGAGAATCAGTCTTTTAATATTGTCAATAGTACTATCGCCTGTTTAAACACACATTATTTCCGTTCCAACTGTAATATTGTTTCTTATCTTACTTCCCACTGAAGTGATATGAAATGAGACTTCTGAAAGCAGTAGACTGTGTACTGTATGTGCTAATGTTGGCCTGCTTTTGTTATTTTTTCTCCACACTTGGATAAATGACCTTGATGATCTCCCAACGTTGTTAATGTATGAGTGCAATGATGGAGAGAAGGCAGGAAGGGTAGGACACAGGAGCAGTTCTTTGAGGTCACAATTAGAGAGAGAGATCAATTACAGAGGAAGAGGCCTCTGGGAAATCTGTCAGAGGTGCATTTATTTTCTCCCTTGACACAAACAAAACACACAAATAGACACACATGTTTGCTCATCAAGTTGTCTTCTCCTGTCCACATGCATTAGTCTAATGCCCTTATACTACAAAACACTCTCCTGGGGACAGCACAGACACAAGAAGCCCTGCTCTCTGTATAACCACATAAATAGCCTGGCAGGCATGAGGAAACCCTGTTTATCCCATTCCTTGAGCTGCCTTGGCAGAGTTTGCAATATTCTAAAATAGCATTGCCATCTGGTAACAGGAGTTGTTAAATCATTTCATGTCAGGACCCAATTGTAAAATCAAGCCAATACAGCACTTTATCTTTGATATGTGATAAGAGAACCAGAAGCTCAAAAAATACTCGAATCAAAGGAACTTTATACCATTCCATAAGAATCACAATCAAGATTTTGCAATTAAAATGTTATGGCAAAGGATACAATGTGGGAAAAGGTTGTGAAGAGGTGGTGCTTACCTCATCCTGCCTGGTTTAATCCTCTAATTAACAAGCAGAGTAATGAGTTGATGAAGTGACCGATTAGTTGACCTCTGACCCCCCCAACCCTGACCTCTGCACCTTCCCCAATAGCCCCTGCCGATGGACAGGGAACATCTTTAGTGTACTGGCACTCTTTGTCTGTGTGTTTTTGTGTGTGTGTGTGTGTTTGTGTGCTTGAAGAGGTGTAAAAACAATAATAAATAAATCAGTGAGAGACAGAAAACTTGAACAAACAAACAATGGCGAAGTGAAAGACTGCCCGAGAGAGATCTGCCTCGTGTCGTGTTCCAGCAGAAGTTTATTTAAGGCCTGTGTGAAGGGACAAAATCAACAAAGAGGATGCAATGTGAGATAGTGTGCTGTGTAGCCATATCAGATGAGCACAGCTTTCATGATCATATCGGATAGCTCACTCATTTGAATCAGGCTCCCCATATTAATGTGGAACTTGAACTCAGTGCTCCGGTAAATGGGTTCATTTTTGAAACACAGACACGTGTTTATAAAATGAAAAGAAAAGCAGAAATATGTTTTGGTAAACGACAAATTACAAAATACACAGTTACTGTCACACACTACTTACATCTCCATCAACTTCCACAGGCATACAGTGGCACTCAAACGTGTGCTGTTACCATATAGCAGCCCCTAGGGGGTGTTTTTGCCACACACAGATAATATTAATCTCTTGAGTCATTGCTTCTGCTAGTCTGACACACTAGTCATTGTACTGGAAACAAATATATACACACAAACAAGTAAAAAATTATTCTGTGCCTACATGCTTGGACACTTGTCTGCAGACGGTCCTTCCTGGCAGCATATAGTGCAGGGGAAACAGGATGTAGTGGCACTAAATTGATGGCTGTTTGTCTTTCTTCTCCCACAATTTGTTTTTTTCTCGTGATTTTGGAGTTACTATTGAGGAAGTATCCTGCAGTGGCTATTTGTGGGTCCTTTCCCATCATTGAGAGGCCCTGTTTCTCTGTGTGTTCAGGTGTAAGGCAAGTAAGGGTGTTTGATTGTATTTTACGGCGGGCTATGCAATAACAGCACGAACAAATTAGCAGGTTTCTTTTGTCAGTTGTTTAGTCTATTTGTTTGCGTGCATGTTTGTGTTTCCTGTCTCACTGCTTCGATCACTGACTCTCCGTGTGTTCTCATCCATGTTCTTCCTGAGAGCGTGGTGGTCCCCTTTTTCCCCTTTTCAGAATTCACTGCTTTCTCTCACTTTTTCTCTTCCTGTCTTTCTGCAAGCTCATTCACATCTACATCCACACTCACATCCAGTCCCTCCCCCACAGTCATGTGTAGTCTTCTCTCTCCGTCCCCTGCATGGCTTTGTGCTGCTGCCACAATGCCAGGGGCCAGGCGATGAGGTCACTCTCCACAGGAGAGCTGCAGGCCTGACTGAACCTCGACCATCCCCACCACCATCCAGCGCGCAGACGACTAACAGGCCAGCAGTCTCACCTCCCCCAGTGCACTACATCTTTCCCTTAGCTTAGACAACTTCACCTTTACGCCCATGCAAACCACACGGCACGCACACAACCATATTATTAGTAGGATGTTCATATCTATACATGCATGTACGGGCTGCATGCTTGCAAGCTAGTGCAGATAAACACACTCATACATGCACATTACTGTAACAAGTGCACATGTGTATGCACATACACACAGTTACACACACAACTCTACAGATAGCTGGAAACTTTAGTCCTCTCTCATACCCTCTGCTGTGTTCCAACCTGTCCCCTGCTGCCTCTTCCGCCCCCTGTCATTTTTCTACATCATTCATTCCATCCAATTCTCCATCCAACTCTTTAGAAAGTAGTGAGTCATGTAGTAGTGTTAGTGTCTGGAGTCCGTTAAGAAAGTTTTATTCCCTTCAAAATGTACCCCAGAGTCTCTGTAGGACAGTTTTCCAGCTTGCTATGATTCATCCCTGCCTTTTCAGCTGCTTATACCATCACTGTGTGTGTGTGTGTGTGTGTGTGTGTGTGTGTGTGTGTGTGTGTGTGTGTGTGTGTGTGTGTGTGTGTGTGTCTTGGTGTGGGTGTGTTTCCCTATGTGCAAGCTGTCTGACTGATGCAGATGAGTGGTTAAAAGAATTGGTGTGCGAATGTGTGCATGCTTAGTGCATATGCGTGTCTGTCTGGAAAAGAGGAGAGAAATTGGCCTCAGTTTTAGATCTGACCAGCAGTTGGGTCAAATGTCGACAGTGGGAGATTCACCTCAATCTCACCACCTCAATCTCACCTTGTTCTCTCCTAACAAAGTGGTCCTCAAAACATGCTTTAACTTCTGAGAGAATGAAAGTCAAGAGGAACAAGTGCAGTAAAAAGAGCAAGCCTATTAAAAATCACTGTTAACACTTTTAAGCTGAGACGTGTGTGTGTGTGTGTGTGTGTGTGTGTGTGTGTGTGTGTGTGTGTGTGTGTGTGTGTGTGTGTGTGTGTGTGTGTGTGTGTGTGTGTGTGTGTGTGTGTGTGTATAGTAGCAGTAGTAGTAGTAGTAGTATATTGGTCAGGAGTGACTCAGGGCGTTTGTGATCGTGGACAGCGCCACGTTTCATTTCATGTGAATGAATATGTAGGGTAAATGTGCAATTGTGCATGACAGTGACTTCCTAGCCAGTGTTTTCCCCTGCTGTGAGGACATGATGTTCCTGCAACCCTTCAGTGCCTTAATAGCTCAGCCTGGCCTAAAGCACAACCCACACACTGACCAGAGCAGCCCAGCGCCCTGCAGAATAGCCTGGCTTGGCCCATGGCCTCCTATTGTATACATCCCATCTGCTTTGTCTATGCTACTGTGATAGGTTCCAGTGTACAGGCACGGACAACAGTCTTGTTATAGTGTGTTAATTCTCCCATGACCTCCTCATTGGTTTGTGGGTGTCACTCTGGTTGAGTTTTATTTAGATTAGAGGTGCTCAGCCCATTTCCATGCTTGAGAAGATTGAATGTGTGATGTCTCAGAGAGCTTGTGTTATATAATTTAGGCCATCATAGAGCAATGTGGCCTTTCAGGTGATTAGACTAATGCTTTTCTCTGGTTTTCTACAGTACAGTACATACAGTGACTCAACTGTCAAGTGGGCTCTCAGTTTTTGGGCTGCATGATTGATTGTATTTAAATTGCTATTTCAATACAATGCTAAATTCCCAAGCACTCCTAATTTCTTTGTAATGTTCATCAACAACTTGCAAGAAACCTTAACAGCAGAAAGAAGAACAAATTTAATGTGAATGAGAGAAAGGGTGATAAATTAAGGAGTAAAACAGACACACATACGTCCGTAACATTCTTTTTTCTAAAACAGATTCAGGAAAAAAGCAACACTTCATTGATGTTAAAAAGGTAAAAAAAAGTCACTGCATGTCTGTTTTGTTTTATTTGCAACTAATGGACTGACCAATCTGCTCCACATCTTTTATTGATTTCAATATCTTTTCTGTCATTTTTGCTTTACAAAAACAGTTTAGCCTCCCACATGTATATGGATTCAGTGTGTACAAAGCCACAGGAAGTAGCGTTGTTCTATCTTTGTGTTCTGTTTTGTCTTCTGTGCTGTGATAGTGTGATGACATGCCACAAAAGTCTACCTTCTTGCTTAATAAGATTTTCAATAAGTCTCACTTGTTTGGATGAGCCTCTCTAAACTTGCTGTGGTAATAAAATGACTTAATTCCGGATTTATGTAGGAAAAAGCTTAAGACCTCACTTCTGTGAGTTTGTTTAAATCTTAAATCTATTACTAAAAGTCAGCCATTGAGGTGATGAAGTAGTTTCAGCGTCCCACAAATATGCTTTCCCTAAGAATCATGGATGAAACTAGCACTGTCAGTTCTGAGTGAGAACATCGTGGTTCACATTGTATTCAGTGAGTTGCTATACGTCGTTGTTACAGTTAAATGACGTTTCCAGTTAGCAAGTTGCTGCTTACACTAGCACATTCATGGTGTTAGCACATTATACACAAGGTGCTAGTTGGTTGCTCAACACTGTCCAGGTCTGCAGGATGTGTGTCTGATGAAGCTGTCTGTTTACAGCAGGGGAGGCCTTACATCAGTCAGATGTCAGCTATTGAATGTCAACTATTTCTCTCTCCTCCATGCACCTAGTGCACCTATTGACACGCTGCCCACAGCACTAGTTGGTGGGGTTTACACACACACACACACACACACACACACACACACACACACACACACACACACACACACACACACACACACACACACACACACATAACCTGACACGTCGCTAAACATTACAAGACATGCCGCCGTCCCGCAGGCATGTCTTTTCCTCTCCTCCAGGGTGAAGCAGCCAGACTCTACATACACGTGTATAACCAGGCACACAAATACCACCATCACTACAAAGGATGACAGGGATTAATTATCATGAGAAACACACACACACACACACACACACACACACACACACACACACACACACACACACACACACACACACACACACACACATACAGTGTACAGTTTTAGCCTTAAGCATTTCTACAGTGGATACCCCGTCCTTTACTTTTCTCCATTTAGTTATCCACTTATCCTCCCCTCCCTCTTCCTCAGGCCCTGGGGCATTTTCAGAGTTTGCTCTCAGTCTCAATTTCAGCGTACGTATATACCTATGTGTTTGAGCCTGTATGCATAATGTGCTGTGTTGTGTAAACACCTCTCAGGTTTAAACCCCAACAAAAGACAATTGGTCTCCCGATCTGCTTCTCAAATGCTTATCTTGTTCTAGCGCTTGTCTTCTGTGAGGTGGCAGTGTGGGAGGGGAGGGCGGAGGAGAGGAAAAGACATGCCCGCGGGACAGCGGCATGTCTTGTAATGTTTAGCGACGTGTCAGGTTATGTGTGTGTGTGTGTGTGTGTGTGTGTGAGAGAGAGAGAGAGAAAGTGAGAGAGCGAGAGCGAGGGAGAAAGAGAGAAGCCCAACTCTCAGCACATGTACACAATGTACAGGGTTATTTTGTCTGTGTATAATATTTTTTTGTGCATTCAGTTAAAATGCTCTTTTCTTACTCTCCCTCTTTTCACGCCGGGTGAGGAAGAGAATATGTCTTCCTCTCGATGTGTCTCTCTCTTTCTCTCTGTCTCTTTCCCTCATTCCAGTGACACATCGCCTGTAGACACATCAGAGAGGTAGAGGCTTAGTCCTGTCAGCGCCTGATTCAGCCTGACCCCTTTTCTCTCTAAGTGGAGGAAGAGCTCGCTTTTTCCTGTCCTGGGGCAACAAACATCGGCTGCAGAGGGCATTAGGAAAGTGTGAAAATGCTAGTGCTGACGTGTGTTCTAGACGGACAGCATGAGGACAAGCAGTTAAAATGAGCAGAGGAAAAAAGTGTGTTTTAAAGTCAAGTTAATCAATAGCATATAGTAGCCTAATCTCTATGCTGAGCGAATGCGAGAAGGGGAAAGGAGAGAAAGGGAGAGGAAAGAATGGGAGAGACTGCAGGGTTGGACATGTTTGTGATGTTTTGAGGCTGACATCATGGCTGCATCAGCAGGTGGTGTGTGTTGGATCATCAGGTAGGCCTGTAAAACAGCCTTGTCACACTGAATGCACACAGCAGTCTGAAAAGAGGGAAGCAGGGAACCTGCAATGTATTCTGGGATTGAGCTGAATGTGGGAGTCGTAGGGAGATGTATTTTTATCCCCTTTTTTTAATTCAGCTCCAATAGTTGTTTATAGACATGATAAGAGCAAAGAAGGAGGACATTCATATGATATATACCCACAAGTTACCTGAGCTAACTCTATTGTATTACCGGTACTTTGCCTGAAAAATGATTCAGCTATTCTCTGTAGCAGAATACAGTAATCCTATGATTTTAAACATCAAAGATTCTGATGAGGCGTATATTTACAATCGAGATCCTGTCAAAGTATTTGGTGTTTGTTCTCCGCCCTGTAACACATCCTCATTTCTCCTCACATCCTCCTATCAACCGCTCTCTCTCTCCCTGTCTCTCTCTCTCTCTCTTTTTTTTTTTTTTTTTTTTTTTTTTTTTTTTTTTCTCTCTCTCTCTCTTTTCTTACTCTCTTCCTCCTCGGGCTGGTCCTTTCTTCCACTGCCATGCAACTCTGCCTCTCACCTCCCTGATGCCAACTTGAATGTGTGTACGTGTGTGTCTGTTGAATGGGTATGTTCCAAGCAGTAGTCACAGCAGAAGAATGAGATTGTAAAAACTGTTGGAAATAGTTGTAAAATGTGTTTTATTTTTAATTTTTAAGGCTTGTATATGTGAGCGAGTACGTATGTGTATGTTTGTGTGTTTGTTGTTGTAGAAGTGAATGGGAACAAGGTGTTTATTAAGCTCGGTCTGGTAGAGGGCCTCAGCTGTCTGGTATTCACTACATCAGCTGGCTGCTTCTCAACAACACTGCGCTCCTCTCAGTGAAATATCTCTCTTTCTATTTCTCTCCTTCTTCTAAAGCAGTCCCTTCAGGCCATCCCATTGCCATGCCAGCGACACAGCAGTGTGATGCTCTAGTACCATGCCCAGTACTCATGAGTATGAGAACTGTGGCATTGGCAGAGTAGCAAAGTCCAAGGTGTCAGTTCAGTGGTAGTTCAGTCTAATATTTTATCTTAAGGACTACTGCTTTAATTAGGCTCAAAGGTTTCAGGGAAGCTACTGTATCAGTATTTCCCTTTTCTCTGGTTTTGCTTATGTTTGTTTGAATCATTGTTTATTTTAGTTGCAGTTGTGAAGTTGCACTAACTCCCTTTGATACAGCATTAGCAAGTGATTACCACGGAGCAGTCACCACCACAGCAACCCAGGCTCCTGGATTTATTTGTTAATTTGGTCATCTCACATCTCGGACTCTGCTAGTCAGCTATTGGCTACATTTAGGGAATCTCAAAGTGGCACGACACGATCTGACAACTCTCTCCTCCGCTTCATCCTCCTACATTTAATTGGAAGAGTGCACCACTTGCTCATTTGTCAATGACCTTTTGAGCATGATTTTTAAACTGGAAAAAAGATGACTGCTGTTCTGGGAATTTCTAGACTATTCGCCGAAATCTTCAGTTTGTGAATACATTTGAGATGAGAAACGGGCCATGGAATTGCAGAAATGTGCTTCATTTCATATCAACATCAGCTACTGTAGGTTTTAATGAGGCGTGGGAGTTTATAAACGTGGTTTGTCACATCATCAGCTAAACTCTCCCCATAGTTTGCTGACTGGTCCATTATGCATTTGACCAGGCGGAATCAGTTCTCTAGACATCTAAAAAGCAAAAAAACGAGCTTGTGAGGTGTAGTAAGGCTTTTGCAAGGTTAGAATATGTTGCATCTAATCATGGTATGAACGCTTAAAATACAGACTAGACAAGTAGATGCGGCACTTTTCTTTTAATTATCCATGTGTCATGTGTAACATGTCTGGCAGAAATTGAACATAGACAAACCTAAGAAAAAATACACACCTCTCCACTGCGACTGAATTTGAAATGAAAGATCAGACTTCTTCTCTTTCTCTCAGGTGGTCTGATCGCTGCAGTGCATATAAATGGCACTGTTTCCTTCAGCGTGTTTTAGCAGCAGTGTACAGGTCACACAGATCACCAGCACTGGCCCTCCGGTGCTCTGGTACTGCACTGCACACATAGTGAGACACACGTGCATCCAGGTTTACACGCTTTATAAACCCACCAGGTGTGTGGGTTTAACACAGTGTGCTCCCCTGCCCTCTGTTGGTTTTAAATACAACTTCCAACATTTAATCACACAGCTTACTCTAACTAGACCTCTTTAGACCTCCACGTTGGCGAACGTTAGCGCCATTAAACCTTAGATTAGAGACAGGAATATCAGTCCGAAGCACTCTTATATTCTATTAAGGACTTCACATATTTTCAGTCTTCAATGGCCCATTGCAAAGTAAAAGAACACTAAGTGTGTTTTGGAGCTTAAGATGTTTATCATACGCCCCGAGGACTGAAGCCAAGGGCAGATGGGGAAAAAGCCAGTTGAGTTTTGGAGAAATGAGGGTTCTCTTTCTCCTCGCCTGGCCTTGGCCTCCTCTCTCCTCCCACATTGTTGACCATCTCTAAGTGGTCATTGCCACCAGCAGTCAACTGTTATGCCCACCTGTAAACCTCCAGCACCCCCTCTGTATTGCATGGTTGCCTGTATACTCAATATAGGCCAGTTCACATCAGCCCAGACAAATAGTTGGACCTTGTAAAGGCATTCAAAATAAGCTGAACCTAGCATACTTTAAAGGAGGAGCAGAGGAGAAATATTCAACAGTGTGCTATAGTTTTTTTTTTTTATATATCTGCACCAAAGGGGACAGGAAAATATGGTACAGACACAAGCTACGGCCATAAACCATAATTAACTTGTCTGTTAGTCACAAGATATATCAATGCATATTAACAGAAATTACAATTCAGAATAACAGTTCTGAAAAAATGAAATACATGTTGTCTTCATTTGGCACCTGCTGAAATCATTCTGTAGCTGTTGTTTTATGAAGTATCTTCCACTCCTTTTGTTCAATATCACCACTGAAGTTTTTTTTGTAATTCAAGTTTTTATTGTTTTTCCATGTGAGAAACACACCACATTTAACAACATATATAACAGCACTAAACAAACACTATACAGCAATCTGGGCAACAAAAAAATCACAATTAAAACATATACCCCTAAATAATCAATAAAATAGGAAGAAAACATAAATAAATAAATAAAAATGATATGGAGGTGTTGGCTGAGATCGAATTAGGCTTGATAATAATATTAATTATGGGGCACTGGTCAGTTCAAATTGAATAAAATGCAGGAAACGCGACCAGACCTGGTAGAATTTACCCCTACGATCATTCAGTCTTGCAATAAGATCCTCAAATGAGGCTGTGTCCGTCATTAACTTCAGCCAGTCTATAAAACTACCTAAGCTTTATTTGGCTTTTCCAGTGTCTAAGAATGATTCGTACTGCAGTGATAAACCCAGCTAGTGTCAGAGCGGACTCTGCTTTAGAAATCTCTGGCGGCAAAAGGGACCTGTCTCCAAGCAGACACAGCTCGGGAGACTCTGGCAGTGGTGTGGCTAACCAATCGGCAATAGTTTTTATGATTTTTTTCCAAAAAGGAAAAAACAGCGGGCAATCCCACAAAAGATGGAGGTAGGATCCTGTGACATTCATACACTTCCAACATAGATTGTCCTTCATTAATCTTAAAAATTAAAAATGTTATGGAGCTTGACTGGTACTGGTACTGGTGAAGTTTTTAAAGTAGACTCTAGTTTTGATTTGGTGGTCAGAGACGATCTTTGTTGTGTGTCGTGATTAAGTAAGAGACAACACATACTGCTCTTGGAGTTTGGAGGCCGATGTGAAGAAATGGGCAGCAGCTGGCAGCATGGCTCTGGTCCCTCCATTTTTCGCTAGGTCTCTAGGGAGAGACAGGGTACGTGCCAAGAGCTTCCAAGTCATAAATATCCTTCCTGACTGTTTCATTGCTGTATAATTATATCTCCCTCATCTCTCCCGTTTTCTCTCTCTTACTCACTGTCATACTACTGCCTATTGTCAGTGCTGTGCGTTTCTGCATGTGAGTGCATCAGTGTATAAATGTGCATACCAGTTTATGTCATTCCATAGTTTTAAAAGGTAAATGTACAGTAATTGTGTCCACACTATCAGAGCTCAGTGGGGTGAGTTGATTGTTCCGTGTGAGTAATTGGCTGGTTGTGCTCAACTTTAAACTCTGGACATTAAACTGTACACCACTTAGTCAGCATCATAAAGCTGTTTTCCATCTCACTGTGATATACCCATAATGAGTCACACAACAGGCTAGTAAACAATTCTGTTAACCTCCATCGTCAGTGAAAACCTAATTTATGTTTTCATGCTTTTTTTGTGAGTTTGCTTGTGCTTAACACACTATGCTGACTAATCACAACTCTTCACCTGGCAGCCAAACAAAAAGCAGTAATGTTGTATGTGTTTTTCATAGCAACCTGCCACTTTAGTTCAAGTTGTTGAGAATGTGCACAGTGCAGTCCTCCAAGAGCTTTCTAGGTAGACTACAGTAAGTATGCAGCATAGATTCTGTTAAACATTACCAAGTCACTCAGGTGTTGGGGTGCCCCACATGGCAGGACTCCCGAAAAGCATAAGATCAACCACAATTCCATCTCATGGCTTACTCATTATTACATTGCCATCTAAGATGTGCATGATGTTTAAAAGATGATCATGTAAATAAGAGATGGCACCTTTTTACCTTTTACAGGTGAATATTTGAATATGATTCTGCCCTTTGACAGATTGTATCTAGAGCTGCAGGGATGAATCGATTATTTGTCAACTATTAAATTAATCGACAACTTTTTAAAGATTATTTTTTGGGGGTTTTATTTGAGAAGATAGCTGAAGACAGGAAAGGGAGCAAAGTGAGGGGGAATGATATGCAGCAAAGGGTCAGAGGTTAGACTTGAACCCAGGCCGCTGCGGTAAGGACTGAGCCTTGGTACATGGGGCGCACACTCAACCGGGTGAGCTAATCATGCCCCATATGCCAACTATTTTGATAATTGATTAATTGGTTTGAGTCATTTTTTTTAATGAAAAATAGTCTAAACAAATCTCTAATTCCAGCTTATTAAATGTTTTATAATTTAACTTTTAGAGTTTCTTCACTCCTGTATGACAGTAAACTGAATATCTTTAAAGAAATTTGAGGACGCTGTCTTGGGCTTGGACATTTTACAGACCAAACAAGTAATCAATTAATCAAGAAAATAATCGACAGATCTATCTACAATGAAAGTAATCGTTAGTCGCAGCCCTAATTGTAACCTCATATGATGTACAGTTGATCCCTGTAGGGACTGTTGTTGCTCTACTGCATCTACAGGGAGATCAGAGTCAGGCAGCTGTTTTGGTGTCAGTTTTTTATTAAACTTTGGCCTTCCAGGTAAAGATCACCATGTTATTCTGTTGCCTTTGTTAGCATATAAAACTTACACATACATTTATTATACAAATTCAAGGGTACATTTGGTGTCCTCAGGACAGTACTTGTATCATGGAATTTTGGAGGCTTGCAAAACAAAGACTATTGTTCTGATTTGCCACAATCAGCAATCTGAATTACTATCAACTGTGGTAGTGAAAATTAATCCTTCAAGCACTTATGGCATTAACGCTATGCCAGCCAAACCAGTGGCACATCGCTGCCAAGCACAACTTGGAGAGCTGGGAAGTTCCCGTATGCGGTGCAATTGTTGATTGTTTTGGTTATTGTAAAATGTCTTCCCACAGACGAGTGAACATTCTGGATTGGTTCCCTATTAAGGGCTTGTGTAACTCAAAATGCTGCGGCCCATTATGTAACACAAAGACATGCTGTTAAAGATCCCCTTGGTGTTAATGGAATAATGGTGGTGCTGTGTGTTGAGGTAGTAGTGTAAGAAATAAGACGTCTGCTGCCGAACAAATAAACAGCTGTGATGTAGAAGAGATTAGGTGAGCAAGAAAGGTAGCCAACGCCAACTCGGAAGAACAACAAGCAATCAAGCTACAACAAGCAGGCCTGATTTTATTTCATTAATGACTGAAATCCCCCAAGCTAACCACATTTTTATGGGTGTTTGAGAACAATAATAGGCTGTTGCTGCGTTGTTGTGTGCATGTGTGTAAGAGAGAGTGAAGTCACACATAAGCTTTTCCATTCATTCTCGCACAAACACACATATATGCTTGTAAAGCTTGCAACCTGACGTGGCAGCTACGTTTTCGTGTGGCTTGGTTAATCTGACTACAAAAAGCAATGTTTCATAAGCAGAATGCAATTCACGGCGCTACATAAAGGTTTCTCTTCTCTCTCTAAAATATCCATTTTGATGTTAACTCTACCCATGACTGCATCTTTTGGCCTCATCACTGCCATGAAAGTGTCATAATTTCCTGCGCTACAAACAGACACATATACGTAACGGGCAATGCACTACACATCATCATGTGATGTCATCTGGACAGGGTGTGTGTACACAGGGGGGCAGATTGTAAGAATTTCAAATAAGCTCAAAACGATGTCAGCAAGGATAGCATTAAAACAATTGGCATTTACATGGATGCATTTTTGCATTTTTTTAGTGTTCTTGCATGTAGGGGAAGTATCTCCACATATCTCAACCATAACACAAGCCTTGTCTCCCTCCCTAGGGTGGAGGTGAACTTCCTAGCCCCCTCAGAGTCTGCAGGGTCCCTCTGTCTCTTTCTCTCTTTCTGTCTGTCTCTGTCAGAACAGCAGCTCCATTGTTGGGTGGGGGGAGGGGTGGGGTGCTCTGCCTTTACATAAGGTCAGAGGGGCTACAGGTAGCAGAAAGGACACGATTAATCACTTCATCTGGGACAGGCAGGGAGGGGGCGATAGACCGAGAGATGAGAGAAATAGGTGGGGCAGCGAGAGAATTTGAGGGAAGAAAGAGGTAATTGAGAGGGGAGAGGAAGAGAAAAAGTGATCGAGAACAGACAGGGAGGAAGTTGGGGATGAAGAAAGGGAAAGAGAGACAGGTAGAGACGAGGGGAAGTAATTACCTGCATAAGTGTCTTTGTTGAGCTCAGCGATGCATTCAGCGAGAGGCAGGGCATGGAAAGAGAGAGGTGGTCAAGGGTAATTACCTAACCGCAGGTTTGCTTGCCTTTGATCCTCTCGCCATGACTGTGCGTCTCAGGCTCGAGCATCCTACTTAGCTGCGTGATGCATCATCATCAACAGCATCATCATCATCACCACCACCACCACCAAGAAAGAGCTCATACCGAAGCACAACCTATCTTGAGTTAGATGGCATTGAAATATATATCTTGTCCCAAAGAAGATATCTTTTTTAAAGATTTTTTTGGGGGGCTTTTTTCCCCTTTATTACATAGAGACAGTGGATAGACAGGAAAGGTGGGAGAGAGATGGGGGATGACACGCAGCAAAGGGCCGCAGGTCGGATTGGAACCCCGGCCTCTGCGAAAGCCTCAGCCTACATGGGGCGCACGCTCTTACTGGGTGAGCTAGAGGTCGCCCCAAGAAGAAATCATTTTAACATAATTCACGTATGTGCCAATACTCCCTTGGTATTTTTACTCTATTTCTATGTTGAATTGGTCTTCCCTGATGATTTTTCATTTTTGCTAAGGTCATTTTTTTCATAGACTGCACATTATTAGTTATACGTGACCAGCTCCCTGAATTAACAGACTCCATGCTGAGCGCAGGTGGTCACAGATGTGAGGAGAGTTGAGGGCACACACAGATGTTGCCCTGACTAATCACCATCAAAGCGGGTGAGTTTGTGTGTCATATGAGAGTGCCACTATGCGTGTTTTCATTGAAAATGCCTGTGCTTAAATACTGTATGTTGTTGTACTTACAAGTGTGTGAAATGCACAACTGCGTGTATGGGTTGCACGCATAGAACCACATGCATATATGGAGGTTGTAGAGTACCTAAAGTGTGTCTGTGCATCTTTTAGCCCAGGCTTTTGCACTTCAAAGAGAAAGTGTGTTTTTTGAACACGAGTGTGAGTGAGTCACTGACCAGCTGCATCGCACAGGGCCTACCTGTGGGTGTATTTGGCCCAAATCCACCTACTTAAGTCTGCTTTTTATTCAGTGTCACATAAACAAATACCAGCAAGCTCCACTCACTTCCAAACCACTCAATAACATCCTCAGATCTCCCCAACATCTGTTGACCTGCAGTTCCTTTTACCGGGAAGGAACACTTTTATGCCGGTAGTGTTCAGCAATAGGTGTGTTTGGCTGTGTAAGCTGTGTATTGTAAAGCACAGACATCCTCAACACCTACACATTATTTTGTACAAACCTGTGTGTTTTCATAGGCAATATACTGTATACTCAGATGTAGACACACCGGTGCAAACACACACACAACAACACACACACACACACACACACACACACACACACACACACACACACACACACACACACACACACACACACACACACACACACATTCAAGAACGGGCTCAAACTTGCCCCACATTCACTCAACAGGTCTTATATGTCTGTTATATGCCTGACCCTCTTATTGTTTTTTTTCTATATTTTCTATAAGACGGGTGGTATGCGACTGATTAGATAGATAAATATACCCTGAAGGTGAGAGAGGGGCAGAGAGGAGGAGAGGAAGGATACAGAGTTTTCTCTTGTCCGAACACATCTCAGCAGTGGAACTTTAATCTGCTGAGGCTTCATGCATTTAAATGGCCCGATTAGGAACAGTCTAACAGGCGCTTTCCCTGCCAGACTGAAACAGAAATTAAGTGCTTAGGCACAGCCATCATTTTGTATGTTTTCTCAGCTCCTCTTTCAAAAGATACACTCAGAGATACTGGCTTTGATCATGTGTTGAAACAACACAGAGTCGTATTCCAGCCTATGTGCAGTACTAATAAGATGTCAAGATGCAGAGCCAGTGGCTGAAGCTTTGCAATTTGATGATAATAAGCTTTTATGTTTGGCACTTACATTTAACAAAGTTCAGTCTAAACACCAGTAGTAATAGATAAGTAGTTATGATGTCACTGTCAAAAAAAACCAAAAAAAAACCTGTTGAATTTATGTTTTTGAGCCTGATAATGAACACAACTGCTGGGTTTGTTGGACTAAAACGCTCTTGATCTTATTGGCATATGTTTGTTCGTTATGATGGTTTTAACTGAATATAGTGGGTGTTTGTTTGGATGTGGAAGATGATGAAGAAATCAGTTGTGCACACATTCAGGTGCATGCATTTTGTACATATGTGTGTGTGTGTTGGGGTCATCCAGTTTTCAGAGTTCAGAATTTTCTCAGGCCTGTCTCTTTGGATATGCTACTAGTTGAAAGAGTTGATATAGTGGTGATGGCTGCCCTGTCTTTCCCATCATGCTGCCCTTCTGCATAACAAATTCTTGTGTGTGTGTGAGTGTGTGTGTGTGCGCGCGCGCGTGCGTGTCTGTGTGCGTACGTTTGTGTGTGTGTGTGCGTGTGTGTCAGTAAATGAAACAGAAGAACTGTGGGGTAATTCACCATACTAGCAGGTATGTTGGTAATAACTGTGTTCTCTCTCCCTCTTTCCTTCTCTCTTCCTCCTCCTCCAGTGACATATTTGATGCCATGTTCCCAGTCACCCACATCGCGGGAGAAACAGTCATCCAGCAAGGTAAGTGTAACTGTTTTGTTTAGATTAATTCATGGAATCAATGATGTGTAACCTGTGGAACTGGTATTTTAGTAATGTTGAAAGTTGTTTCAATTTCTGCACATTTGCTCTAAATATTTAATTCGCTGTTATTGACAAAATTGCCGAAGTGGCAATTTTGTCCCAAAATTCCAACAAATTACTTTGTACTGCCTCATTTAAATGAGCTTACTATCTGTTTGTGCTTCTCCTCTCACCAGCGCACCATGCACTGGCCACCAAAATACCATGCAGATGGGCGAAGCAAATTCCAAAGTCAGAAAAATACTAAGCGCTTGTTGTTGCGTCGCTATAAAAAAAAAAGAACCTTTAATCTAAACTTCATCTATTACACTGCCTCTCCCGTTCATTTTGTCCTACCACTCCCCTTTTCCCTCCCTTTTCCTCTCTTTGTCCCACTCATACATTCCCTCAGTCTGCACCAGATGTCAGGTCCCTCTCTTCTGCCTAACCACAGTCGTCAAAGCCTTCACTCTAGACATCTCTGGAGTTTGAAGGAACACAGAAACCTTAGCAGAGCCAGGCTGTATTTTTCCAGTACCCCCCCCCCCCACTCAAACTCTTATCAAACACAGACACAGACACATATTCAAAACACTGAAAACACACATTCTCTCAGACAAATGCCCACTTTTAGATAATACTGTGTCCACACCGGCATAAAATCATCTAGGTTACACTTGTGGAGCATGCCATGCAAACACACACACACACACACACACACACACACACACAACACACCACACACACACACACACACACACACACACACACACACACACACACACACACACACACACATAAAGTAAAGTAAAGGATACACTCTCGCTCTATCACTCCCACCTACTCTAAGACAGCTTCCAGGGGTGTATCAGTCCTAATTTGGTGATAATAAGTCTAGCTAACTTTGCAGGGCCCCCAGTCCCAGACAGCCCATTGTTATATACACTATATAGTGTGGTATATAGTATATACAACGCTGATGTCATTGCTAATGTCTGGACTACTGTACAGCTTAAAAGAAAAAAAAACACCCCTTCTACTGGCCCATCACACACTATTTAGACACAGCTAGGAGTTATTGACTCTGTGGCCCTAGGGGTATATAAACAAACTGAAAATGTACTATCATAAAATAAAATGGAGTATAGAGGTATTTTAATTGTAATCTATTGTATAAGTATAGTATAAAGTATCAAGTTAATTTCCTTGACTATTTCTGACATATATCCAATTTTGCACTGTATAAGCAATTAGTTATTGGTTCTAGAAGGAAATTCCAAAATTAAATCAGTTTTGAAAGATGGATATGTTTAGCTTAATGATGCTCAGAATTGTGGATATAAAACACCTTGTAATGTAACCCACGTTTTCCTTTGGAGCAAAGCCAAAGAACCTTAACAGTGTTAACATCAATTATCTTGTGTTGAAACGAGGTGTGTGTGTGTCTATGTGTGTGTGCATGTTCTTGTCAAATATTTGCCTGCACTCTCAGGCACAGGGGGATTGGAAGTGTGCTAAACAAAGACCAAAGAGAGCACCAAAGTGATAAAAGACAGGAAGAGTAGAAGAAAAGAAAGACAGAGCAAGAGGGAATTGAAAGAGAAATAGATGAGATGAAAGAAAGAAAATGGGTGAGCTAGAAGAGGGCCAGGTTGCAGCAGTGTGTGTGTGTGTGTGTGTGTGTGTGTGTGTGTGTGTGTGTGTGTGTGTGTGTGTGTGTGTGTGTGCGTGTGAGGTCTCCACTGGAACAGACCATCAGACAGACAAGGAGCGTTTTGTGTGACAAATAGAGCTGTATGATTAACGAGCACTCTCCGCTCAGTATTAATTAGCTGTGTGAACTCCTGTGAACTTTACATACAGGGGCGCTCTCAGCCTTTCAAATCTTCAGGTGAACATACACACAAGAACACATTTACACACACACACACACACACACACACACACACACACACACACACACACACACACACACACACACACACACACACACACACACGCACACAGTCATGCACACCCTCACAAAATGCATACACATGCATACTTGTGTCATGTAAAATCATGCATCATCACCCACTACAGTCTGAATTGCATTTGTGTCCTGTTGTAAGAGGTAGCTGCAGGGTGAGCTTCACAGTGCTCTCGTATGTGGCTCTGAGTCCTTTTTCATTATTTACCCTGAGCCCCATGTAACGGATACCATAATTAAAGGAACACCTCACCATTTTTCTGCCTTATCTCCAGACTAGATGCTTTTAGTAGACATCAACCAACCAGATCCCATGGCTCACTACAAGGGTCATGCCCCTGTCAGTGATACAACAGCGATCCAGCCAGCAAAGCGGACAACATTTTTGAGTTTCCAGCCATGCACATTTATAACTCAGCAAGTAGTTGAAGCAGACCTAACTAGTGAGAGACAGAGGAAACAACAAACAAGTAAACATAATGTCGGCTGGAGCCAGTGAAGCTGATACAGTATACCATATTATTCTTACTAAAATTGTAGCCTGCTAACTGCTGCTTTTCCCCTCTATCTTTTCTGCTGGTGCAACCTTGGGGCCAACCTTAAAGGAATGGACCAAATCACCGTAACTTCGCGCTAACACAACAATCACTTCCAGTTAGACAAATGGCAGTTTATGTGAATTGCGGAGATATTTGAAATCAGCAAACTTGTTTATTTCTGTATTTTCGGACGTAACTATAATGTTTAAAGATATATAATTAAAAATGGAGGTCCGACCTATCTTACGTTTCTGCTGTGCTTATTTTCTGTACTGTGTTGCTTTGCTAGCGTCTTTGATAAACCAAATCTAGTATTACGAACAGTAACATCTCACCGCCGGTCGGACTGACGGCTAGTTTAGGTGGTGTAATTTTCTTTAGTCTGTGGCCCAACAGGTCTCCAACCTAACATAAGTGTTGACATCAAACATGCATTTAGTTAAGATGAGAGTATATCCAGTTGTTCCCCATCCCCGTTTTCTCAGCGCCGTTAAATTGTATTTACGGGACGCGTAAATCCACTCTGGCCAAGTTATAATCGACAATTCCATAGTTCCTCCCACCCCCCAAGTGAAGAGCCTAGGTGTCATCCTCGACAGCAAACTATCCTTTAATCAATCAATCCATCAATAATCTTACTTGGTCAGCTTACTTCCACCTGCGTACCACCAACTATCTCCCCCCATCTCTCACACCTACCAGCACCGCCATCCTTGTCAATTCCCCGGTCACCTCCCATATGCAGTAGATTACTGTAACTCTCTGCTCTCTGGTCTACCTCACAAGCTTCTCCATAAACTCCAACTGGTCCAGAACTCAGCTGCCTGGATCATCACCAGAACCCCCTCCATAGATCACATCGCCGCTGTCCTTCCACAACTCCGCTGGCTCCCTATCAAATATCTATTGACTATAAGATTTTCCTTCTGACTTTCAATGCCCTCAACAACCTCGCATCTCCGTACTTTTCTGACCTCCTTCACACCTACACACCCTCCCGGACCCGTCGATCTTAGTCCGACATGCTCAACACACCTCCTGCCCGCTTAGCAACCATGGGGTCTAGAGCCTACAGCCGTACAGCCCCCCGTCTCTGGAACTCTCTTTCACAAACCATTAATAAACTCTCTCCCCACCTTCAAATCACAGCTCAAAACACATTTTTTAAGAACACAAAGTTGTCAATTTTTGTGGTGTGTAATGAGCCTCATTTTCTGTCTGCTGAAAAAGAAAAGGATCTCAATTGGACTACTTGAATACTAATAGGAAATGTTTGCCTGTATGTAGCAATGTCATGAACATAATAAATAAAGCTGATGTCTGTAGTTGCATACTATAAATCCCTCTGTACTTTATATTTTACTGAGGTGGTGTCCCTCTGCATGCTAAGGCACCTCTGTTTAAGAGTTTCCGCTATTAAAACTTATAACTGCTGCCCGCTGGCGAGAGCGCTATTTCGCAAAGATATTGACAGGCCCAGTAAAATATGCATTCTGGAGGAGGCATCTGGGTCTGCCCTGAATCTTTTAGAGACCCAAAGAAAAATGATAGAAAGACAAGAAATCAAACAGTATTTATTTATTAAGGCGAAGGGATAGAAGTTGACAGTGTGTGGAAAATGTGTTCTTGTGTGTTCATGCAAAAATGTCAGGATTTTTTTGGGTCCCCCAGTTTACAGAAAGTGGGATTCCAACACAAGTGTTTGACAAATGATTTTAATCTCTTAATGCACCCATTTAGGTTTAATGGTTT
Organism: Perca fluviatilis; assembly: GCF_010015445.1. Taxonomy (NCBI): domain Eukaryota; kingdom Metazoa; phylum Chordata; class Actinopteri; order Perciformes; family Percidae; genus Perca; species Perca fluviatilis. The sequence goes on along the minus strand of NC_053126.1, from coordinate 13,376,885 downwards.
TAAAATCCTCCTTTGAGAACATAAGCAGGAGGTGGAAGTAACAGGAAGTGGAAGCTTTCCTGTTGGCTCCAGGTATGTTTCTTGCTTATTTTTGTGCTCTCTCACAAACTCCTGTGTTTCTCCTTGTCTCTCCCCTCCAGGCGATGAAGGAGACAACTTCTATGTGATTGACCAAGGTGAAGTGGACGTAAGTGGCCGACACAGAGACACAAACACTAATTTCTCTTTAGAGTAATTTCTTCCATTATAAGTTAAATTGACGAAAGCAAACCATTATAAATAAAGGGGATTCCGGTATGCAGTGTGCCAGTATGAGCATTAATTCACCTGTTTTCAAGGGTAGGCCATATGAAGGGTTTTTGACTCATAGGTGACCCTTCTCTACTCATGTTGAGACAATGTTTCCCTATAACAATGAACAGGTTGTATTGGATTGCCCCCATGTTTTGTTCCCTTCAAAGTTGGGTTCCACTCCGATGGCAATCTGAACATGGCGCTGGAGAGCACTGTGAAAGCAGCCAAACTAAGAACTTAAAAAGTTCTTAAAAAGAACTCTTTTGTCTTAGTGAGCCTGACGCAGAGCGATACAGTTAAGTGGAAAGATAAAACAGGACTTGACGGAAAGTTAAACAGGAAGTGACCTTATCGGCTTACAGCGGTGAGCAGACACAGAGGGTAAGAGGAGAGAGGCAGGGTGGCAAGCTTGACCAAGCGTGCCCACCTGAGAGACAGACATAAAGAAGTTTATAAATACTCAGATGGTGCCTTGATAGAAAGACTACATAACAACTAACTCCTACCGTTGACTTCCATTGTTTTAGGTGATGTCTGGTCAGATGTGATTAGATAAGTTATATGGCACATTTCTACATTTCTGGTGAACTGGTGAAGGGCCAAGATTGTTTTCTACAGAAGGGTAGGTGTGTGTATATCCATTCCCATATTTAGACGAGGCACAAGATAGGAGTGTGAAGCGGCTGGGATGAGGATCAGCACTTCTAAATCTGAGGCCATGGTTCTCAGCAGGAAACCGATGGAGTGCCTACTCCAGGTAGGGAATGGAACTTACCCCAAGTGAAGGTGTTCAAATACCTTGGGGTCTTGTTCACAAGTGAGAGGACAATGGAGCGGGAGATTGGTCGGAGAATCGGCGCAGCGGGGGCGGTATTACGTTCAATTTATCGCACTGTTGTGACGAAAAGAGAGCTGAGCCAGTAGGCAAAGCTCTCGATCTACCGGTCAGTTTTCATTCCTACACTCACCTATGGTCATGACGGCTGGGTCATGACCGAAAGATCGAGATCCAGTGTACAAGCTGCCGAAATGGGTTTCCTGAGGAGGGTGGCTGGCGTCTCCCTTAGAGAGAAGGAACTCGGAGTAGAGCCGCTGCTGCTTTGCGTCAAAAGGAGCCAGTTGAGGTGGTTTGGGCATCTGGTTAGGATGCCCCCTGTAAAAGCTTTTCCTTTTACCACACATTGGTCTGTACAACTCTCTCTAAGCTGTGTAACCTTAACTGGGGCCGGAAGTTCGGGAAATTTTGTTGCTTCCAGTAGCAACATATCCTAGGCTCATATTTGATATTTACGCTGTTTTTCTTATTTTTCTCATAATATTATCTTCATATTATTTATATTAGATTCACAGTTCTGCCCTGCTCTGGGCTGGGACTTCAACCTTCTTCTGTCTGCCAACAGTGAATCTAAGACATCTGCTCCAACAGCCAGGATCCTATCATTCTGCACCCAAGATGGGGGAAGACACCTATCCTTGGCCTCGCCCATTTGCTTATCTGTGTCTCCGTCACCTCTCCCTACAATCCACCACTCTTTCTCTGCAGACAGCTGCTGCCTCCCAGCCACAGCTCAGGCTCTGAACTACTTACAGCTCAGTCCCGAGGTTATTAAAGTGTGGAGATGTCTCTCATTAGACAGGGGTGTAAATCTGCTGGCATCCCATAAACTGCCTGAAAGCTGACAACCACTGCCACTGATGTAAACACCCCTCCATGTCTGCACACAAATGTATTCACTTACAGACATTGGCCTGCATTTATATGTGTGCACACAAAGGAAATGAAAGCTTTCATTCCAAAATGCAATTTGTAATTAAATAATGAGTATCTGGTAACACTTTACTTTAAGTCCCCCTATTTAGCATATACAAGCAGTATCCATGTGTGTGTGTGTGAATGTCAGAGTGGGAGGTGGATATTTAATGAATAGTTTATAACACACTATAATGCAACTGTAAGCCGATATAAGTGTTTTTTTATTAAACTATAACTCCTCCTGTGGGAACCCATCACTGTTGACTGGTGATTATAAATGACAATATAGTATTACACACTTGCAATTATATAAAATACATCTTCATAGAAGAAGTTATATTTGTGCACAAATGCTCACTTTAAAATATCCTCATGTCTGCTTACAACTACATTATAGTGTGTTATAAACCATTTATTAAAGGTTTATATATATATATATATACTGCTAATAAATACGAAAGAGTAGGTGTTACGGAGTATCTTTTAATCACAGCTGATTATATCTGACATTTCGTGAGCAATGCTTTTAAGAAAACTTCACTTAAGTACTTTTACCTTAATGCAAGCAATTATGCTTATTTATTATTAGCACTATTATTAGTATTATTCAAATTAAATAATTGCTGCCAAATAGACAACAAATAAAGACAGCCCTCTCACACACACACTTTGGCAGCCCACTGGCATGCACAGAGAAACACACTCCAAGTAACTACAAACAGATATACACAGCAACACTGCCTGCTCATCCACCTTCCAGAATGTTTGATTTGTTGCTTCTTAATTACCACAAGGCACACACAGCTGTAGATTTTTGTGTGTTGAAAATTCAGTGACAGCTGTGAGACAGCATAGGTCTTGGTGCAAGACTTGAATTGTTTCATTATGAACTCCAGTTTACCTTACGCATAGTGCTGACTCGATAAAGTGCAAGTGTTTCCAATTTCAGTCCTTACAGTCTGTACCACCTATTCTGCAAGTTCTTGCATACCTGTTCCAGTTAGGACGTCATGCTGATTGTCAGTCTGTGTACAACCTTAATGGGATCAGATGTACAATAATGAAGACAGAACAAAGACTTTAGGACTAGAACGGGAAACTGTACAGCGAAAAAAATACTATTACCTGTACTGTATGCTCTGATGTAGCACTTTCGCGAACACTCATATGATTGTTCTTCTAAGCTTGACGTAACCGTAGCCAGCACTATGCGTCTCTTTGAAGCCACCCCAGTTTATAGTGAAGGATGAGTCCCCTGAGGTCTACTATGAGCCTTGGATAATGGCTTGCAACAATTCTGGCAATTCACAGCCACCGGAGGGATAAACCCTCCCTCCCTCCCTCTCCTTTCTCTCTGTGTTATTAAGTCAACAAGATAGTGGATAGTGTGTCGACAGGTGAAACCGTAACATCCCCAGAGACAGCCTGAATGAGTCTCAATGAGGTCGTATTGTCTGTAGAGTTATAGTGGCTGGCCTAAATAGAGCTGTGCATGTGTGTGCGTGTGCATGTAGGTGAACAAGCATGTGAGTGCCTATACGGAGTAGACTTACAAAGTCTACCACGGGTTTCTGTTCTCCATCACTCCCAAATCAAAGAGAAGGTCCTAAAAAGACAGGGCAGAGGAAATGAAAGGGATGGATGGAGAGATAGGAGGGATATAGGGCCTTTTAGAGGGTCTCATTTGAGGGCTTAGTGAGGATCAAATACTCAGGGACAAGACCTAGTGAGCATATCAAACTGCCCAAAAACTTTGGGGGAGTGAGAAGGGGAGAAGAAGGATTGGGGAAGGTGTCTTATGACGGGTAGAGACAAATAAAAATGAAATTCTTCACACAAACTACCCAGCAATGATTGACATTATTCTGAAGCATTTAAGCCTAAGATGTAATACTCTCTCCATCACTCTGTTTCTTGTTCTGTCTGCAGGTGTATGTGAACGGGGAGTGGGTGACCAGTATTGGAGAAGGTGGTAGTTTTGGAGAGCTGGCCCTGATCTATGGGACTCCAAGAGCTGCCACTGTCAAGGCCAAGACTGATCTCAAACTGTGGGGCATTGACCGAGACAGCTACCGGCGCATCCTCATGGTATGAACTTCAGAATACACTTTGAGTTAGGTTAAGCTTGCTTCACGTACTGTTGCCCAAGCTAATACTCCGTTGCAACCTGGTTGGGTGGCCATTGCTTAAAGTTTAAATTAAAGGTGCCCTGTGGAGTTATGTTTACATTCAGTTTCTCAACATAACTCACTGTATGTATCCTTGAGCGCTAACAAACATGATGAAATAGTATGTCCTTCCTCATAAAACATTTGCAAAGCCATTTTTTTTGCAGTCTTCTTCTTCCATGTCTTTGCTGGTGCATTTCAGCTTATCTTGACTGTCAGCTCCACCTGTAAATCTCTGACATAGTGTAAAACCACTGGGAGGAATTTGTATCACATCACCTGCGCATGCACAACATAAACAACACAGAGGCCCACTCATTGAAAAACAGCTCCATAGCAGGTCAAAAACTCCACAGGGAACCTTTTAATTCTGCTGCTACTAAATGTTTGAAAGGTAAATGATGTGTTATTAAAATGAAGGTGAATGATGCGCACCTTGTCTTGTAACACGCTCACAAACACATCCACATTGAGCAGGCTGCAATGAGACCAGTCCACCTGCCTGGAAGCAAAAATTAAAAGAAGTAGCAGCCACATCAGTGTCGCCACCTACAGGCATATAAAGTAGTATTGTGTCACATTAATCTCCAGTGGATGTTGAATACTCAAATAGAAATACAATGTATCTTGTATCTTTAATAGGTGTTATCTTTTTAAGAATGTGTGTTGTTTTGGAGTATTTCAGCATCAGACGAGTAAGATTCCTTCTTCCGTCTCTGAAGTACCCACACAAACACACACACACACACACACACACACACACACACACACACACACACACACGATGATACAAATGTACTGTAGTAGACTCTCTACACTCTTATCTTTTGTGGTCCTTCAATTGCAATATTTTCTCCCACTCAACCACTTAAGACTCCTTAAAACACTTATAAAACAGTTATACTCAAAACACACACACACACACACACACACACACACACACACACACACACACACACAACACACACACACACACACACACACACACACATACACCACCTCCACCTCCGGGTGTATCCTCCCCTTTTAATGTCTCTGTAGATCTGTTGCTCAATGAATAAAGGGGGAAAAGTGAGGGCTGTGGAGGGGAGAGAGGGTCACCCTTAATGCTTCCACACACACTTCCAGCTCCAGGAGCTTATCTAGCAGGAATGTCTAAATATTTAAAATGGAAACACACACTTTTCTGGGTGCTGTTAGAATGACTAATTGCTGTCTCCGTGCCCAACTTAATACTTAATCAAATGTTCCTCACGCCTTACTCCAGGTAAATTAGATTAGCCTCCAATTAACCTTTCAAACACGTGTGTGCATCTAAGCCTTCATCAGCTGTGGATATTCTGCTCTGTGTCAAACAGTTTGAAGCCACAGAGATGGAAGAAGGTTTGTGTTTGGACCTTTCAGCTCAATGTAAAGTTGGCACTGGCCTGCCCAGCACACAAGTCACCTTAAGCACATAGTTTAACTGAGGGCACAGTCTGCCCTGGCAACCTTCCTTTGAGAGGATTCTCTCTCTCTCTCTCTCTCTCTTTTTCTCTTTTTTTTTTTTTTTTTTTTTTTTTTTTTTTTTTCTCTGGCTCTCATTCCTTCATTTCTTCCAGCAGCAGCAGCATGAGGGGAGACAGGGTGAAACAGGATTCAATTATGTGAACCTGTAGTTAATTACTGCTGTCAGTGATTTGTAAAGCTGTTTTATAAAGTGTGGTATTCTGGCAATGTCTAAGCCAACACAATTGAGTGCATTGAGTGTCTAAGTGTGTGTGTGTGTGTGTGTGTGTGTGTGTGTGTGTGTGTGTGTGTGTGTGTGTGTGTGTGTGTGTGTGTGTGTGTCCCAGTAAAGTTTTGCTGAGTGCTTGATTATCTGCAGCTTGTTAGTCGGGAGCTTGGGAAGGTGTGCTCCAGCGACCATCAGTTTCATTGTTTGCACATCTGCTTCTCTGCTGGATCTCCACCATTCTCCTTCCACCACAATCTTTTCTGTTATGCTGTCAAGCTAATTTTCTCTGGTTCCCAGCTTTTCAAATGCCTGCATTTCTTTCTTTTGTATCATTATGGACTGTTAGTTGTACAAAACAAGACATTTGAAGAACCTCTGAGGGTCATTTTTCACATTTATTTGAATTATTTGATAAACAAATAAATTAATCCATGAATTGATAATGAAAATAATAGTTAATTCCAGCCCTATTTTATAGCATGTACATGTTTGCATGTGCCCTTGAAGACATCACATGTAGATAATTCTCCCTTAACCCTGGACCCTATATCTCCACCCAATGGAAAATATGAAAAAAAATGATCTTGAAGCAGTTTCAACCACTGAGCATGCTGATAACAATATGAACACGTCAAGTTATTTTGTCATGCAAAATCTGAGCCAAAGCGGCTTTTCAAAACTACCTTACCCCCCACCCCCCGCCCTCACCTCCTCCTCTCCTCCTTGTGCAGGAGTGCATTTAGTAAACAATGTAATACCATTCCCTGTGATTAACACACTCTCTCCATTGTGTTGCCACCAGTCATACAATACCCACCTGTTGTCATCTTAGTATTTATACACACACAGATACAGACAAAGCTATTAACTGACAGACCACTGTCAACAAACAGAACACAATACGAAAGGAGACGAGGAGAAATGATACCAAGAAATGAGGAGGAATGTTTGGGGGGTGTATGTTGCGCATTGGACAGAGATGAAGGTGATGGGGATGGAGCGTTAGGTACGGTTGGTTTAGTCTGGCTTCGCTCCACACCTCAACTCTTTGATGATTCTCAAAGACAGTGAGCAGACACAGAGGCTGGTTCATCCTTAACCACGGGAAGAGCGAACACATTACAGCCAACAGGAGTTGGGGAGTTTTGTACATGAATCATGTGCTCAGGCCCTCCCAAGTAGACAGAAGGATAAGGATAAGGACAGATACAAAGAATGCAAAGAGAAAATGTGCACCAACAAAATAAATGATTACATTTTAGAATCAGAAATTCAGAAAAGTATCATTTTCATTCCATCCACCCCAGTCAACCCCTATGTTGGCCCACCCAGCCCTTCCCACACCAGTCGCATAAATCAGTCCTGCTGTGTAATGTAATGTTGTATACTCATGGTAAGCCTTTAAGCTCAGCAAGCCTGTTTGAGGAGCTCTATGGGGAGGCTATGAAATCAAGATACCAACTCAACATTTTTGTGGAAGGTGCATGTGTGTGAGTGTGTGTGTGTGTGTTTGTGGGTGCATGTGAGATTGTGTTAGAGGTAGAGTATACATGTGTGAGTGTTTGTATTTGCTTGCTTAATGAGCATGAAGTTTCGTCTCTGCAGAGACAGCAACGAAACATAAGTGGCAGAACCTAAAACAGACTGCACGCTCCACACACGCACACACACATACACACACAAGCACACACACACACACAAATCATTTATCCAGGAGGGAGGCGATGCAGGCTAGAATTCCTTTAATCAAGTTGTTTACGATTTTGAGCTTGACGTTGGCTCACTTGGGAACATTTTCTCCCCTTTTAAGACAAAATGTGAAATTATATGAAATTAGAGGCAGCAGCGGGACTCAGGCACTTATGCACTAAAGACACCCCAAGCCTCAATATATCATTTCCATATGCAGAGACAGACACAGGGCGGACAAGATCATCTCTCCTCACCCTCTCTCTGTTTCTCTTTATGTTCCCGCTTTCTCCAAGTGGTTCTGTGCAATGAAGGAGAGGAAAAAGGAGAAATGCAGTTAGGGAAGAGGTCCTCTGGGTCTAGACTTGTCAGGAAGCACCTGATGTTCATGGCAGAGGCAGAGAGGGGAAAGTCCCCATGCCTGGTGGGTGGGGTGGGCCACACACACAGACACACACACATGCAATGAACATTACCACACAAGTTATACACACCTCCAGAAGTATGACCCCATGAACTGCGTCTACACTATTAGTGATAGATTACCCCATACTGCAATTTGAATTTGAATGTTTCCATAGTTTGTAATGTAAATGTCTCACTACTGTTAGCCTCAAAAAACAGTTGTGGCATTTAAAGTGCTTTTATTACATGTGACCAGTGAGTGAGCAACATGCACCAATTTGGGCATAAATAAAAGTTAAAGTAAAATGGAAAACTGTGAGTTCAAGTGAAAAAGAGAGAAAGAGAAACCTTACAAAACATAAACATGACACCAACAGTGTAATAAATGGAAAGAATTTTCTTTCCTGAAAATCTTTTCAATATCAGTGTGAAAAATGTTTTAGTTCCAACAAGAAGGATCATTGTCTGCCATTTACACTCTCTATTTTAATTATCTGACAACAAGGCTCTTTCTTAGTCTCTCCAAAATATTCATTATCTGAATCTGTTAAGATTAGAACCACCGTAAGACAGTATGAGCGAGACCTTAGTTTTTTACTACTTTTAAATCAGGTCCTCTTCTTGAAACCAAGACATTAAGATCACAATATTTTGCAGAATGATCACAATTATAATTTTTTACAATAATTGTGGAGCACTGACATACAAAACAGAGAGAGAGTGTCTAATGGCGAGTGTCTTTCCTCTTTTTCTCTTACAGGGCAGCACACTGAGGAAGAGAAAGATGTATGAAGAGTTCCTCAGCAAGGTCTCCATCCTTGGTAAGTCTGTATGAATATGTACGGTATAAAAACTTATCATGTAATAAATATGTTGGTTTTACTGTTTATTTCTGCATTCACTAAGGTAGTGTGGTGTTCAGCGTGTTTGCGCATGTCGTGTACAATGCCATGTTTCACATTCATTTTAAACACCAGGTCAGAGAGTCCAGAGTGCAGGCAGTTAAATCTGCCGAGTGCAACACACACTGTAGATTAGCCCACATAAACACAGGCGCATGTTGTCACACAAGGCCCAGATAGCTGAGTAAGGTCTGTGTGTACAGTCCTAATCTTCTCACACTGTTCATACTGGACAATTAAAGAATAGGGAGTTAAGATAAGCCTCGCTTTTCCCACTGGAATTTGGATAACCAGCCTACTCAGGCCATTGGAGGAATGGTGAATGAGATTCATTCAGATTTTCAAAACGAGTTGCAATTGGAACTGACATCTCATCCCCTTCCACTTGATCGTGTGTGTGTGGTGTATAGAGTAAGGCCAAGCCCCCTGTACAGAGTTATTAGCTGGCTGAGTAAACACATACACTTGATTCAGGTCTTAGGAGAAGGTCTCTGCGAGATCCACTCTCTTTTCATTCACCTCCTTTCTTCTGCGTCTCCCTTTTTGACAGCCTTGTTGAGGCCTGTATTCAAACGCCTGCCTCCCTCTTCGAAGTGCTTTTCCTCTCTTCATTCCTCTTTCTGTCGCTCCGCTTCTCCACTCCACCTCTTTGGATTGGAGGAGGGGTAGGAGGCGGGAGTGTTTTTGTTTGTCTTTGATTTTTGAGATAGCCACGAAATTGGGTACAAGCCCTTGATGTCGAGGAGTGAAGGGGGGTGGGACGGACAACACGTTCTTTGTCACACATCCCAATGGCCAATTCTCTGGGTGCGTACTATGTGCGTTGCAAGGTGATCCAAGTGGGTGCAGGCTCTGCGAAGCGTGAAATGTAGGTTCTTTAGTCAGCACATTTGTGTATCATGTTACATGCCGAGCTGTTAAAGATCACTGCTATAGGACCTGCTGCCTTTAACTTGCAGCCAGACAGAGGACATTCATCTGGGGCCGGCAGACACCACGGCCCCACCGGAGGGGACACTGGACACCTCCAACCGATCAGACTTCACCTTAGTTAATCCTAAGAACATACACATTTACACACACACACACACCCACACACACACACACACACACACACACACACACACACACACACACACACACACACACACACACACACACACACACACACACACACACACACACACACACACACACACACAAATAGTCACACACTGGGATCAGTTACTGAGCCCATCAGGAGACAACAGTCTCAGACAAAGGGATTCTGCTGTAGTGTTACGCCTCTAACTCGTGTCTTAGTCAAATCAAAACACTGATTCATCCTTTTATCTAGACAAAACTAAAGATGAGGAGTGTTTTCACTGCAGATAAGTCACATTCCACATGTAGATGCATAGACTGTTAAGATTAGGCAACAGTGATCTACTGAATTGTGAAAGAAGGATGAGCTCATTTGGTGAATCTTCTATGTGGATGTATTTAGTTATTAGTGGGTCCTTTTTCTATAAATATCAATAGTTCAGAGTTGCTCAAAACTCCTCTGGTTAGAACATTTTTCCAAGTAAAGATGTGTGACCGTCTGTGCTTTTGGGTTCTGTGTGAATACCAACAGCTTCTAGAAATATCCCGTGGGCTAACCACGTCACTGTAAATGTGGACAGTCGGAAAGACAGCTGTCGCCACCGGCTCTCAAAATCAACGAAAACTGAAAAAGATAGATTCTATCACAGGTTTTGGCAGGACTGGTTCAACGAATGGTCAATGTTCTCCTTGTACATTTAACGGAATTTTAAAAATGCATTAGAGCTTTGAAAAAAATATCTTAATAGTAGATTGAATTCCTTTAAATTAATTTAATCTTAACTTTATTATTATAAGCCCGTACAATTATAGTCCTGTCCCTGGAGTGTAACTGAATTACATTTTACAATAACAGAGGGGAAATATTCAGTTTGAATCCAGCAGCATTTGATCTTTCACCCTTTTAGATGTCTCCCAGCCACTGAACAAACATTACTCCCACTTTGGTTTGTACTACAATTTCTATTTATTTGATTGCAGTTTATGCTGTAAGTACATCCTGTACATATTCACTTTAACAAGCACCAAGCAGATGCTCTTATGTACGGCAGTTTACCCTGAGCGAGCGTCTCTATCAGGGATACCTGACTGGGTTTGGAATAAAACTTTACAGTTTTTGTATGGTTAGACACAGGACAGCTCTCTGTCAACACACCCCAGAATCATTAGAGCTGAGGTCTTACAGATTTAGGAGGTAGTTCTAAGGTGTTTTTGCTCCATGAGGCTCAATGAGATGAGGGAAGAGGCAGGGGGGATCTGAGATGTAATGGTCCCTGATGAATGACTGGATTAGCCTTAGGCAGGAATTATCGTTCCCTCCCAGCTTACTGGACTTGAGCAAGAGACATCTTCTCCGACCATGGAACACACTCAAACACATAGAGCATGTTTGTGTATCTACTCTTGCATTGGTCAGTGTAATAAACAAATTGTTTTACTGACCTGTGTGTATTTTCCATCCGCAGAGTCTCTAGACAAGTGGGAACGTCTGACTGTGGCCGATGCTCTGGAGCCTGTTCAGTTTGAGGATGGAGAGAAGATAGTGGTGCAGGGAGAGCCTGGTGATGACTTCTTCATCATTACAGAGGTAAGGTCTGTCGAAAGGCCTGTGTGTGTGTGTGTGTGTGTGTGTGTGTGTGTGTGTGTGTGTGTGTGTGTGTGTGTGTGTGTGTGTGTGTGTGTGTGTGTGTGTGTGTGTGTGTGTGTGTGTGTGTGTGTGAGAATCTAAGTCTTGTATAAAAAGTAGTACTAACACTAGTAAGTCAGAATGTGTGGTAACTTTCTTTTACTGTCACATTTCCTGTAAGCTGTACGTGTTGACATACAGAATGTGGCCCAATACCGTGTGTGTGTCATCAGGTGGGCACCCAGATTGATGTCCATGTCATCATGCAGAGACGTTGGTGGGCTCTTTGCTCAGGTCGGAACAGTTTATTGCCACCAGCAGACAGACTAACCGATGGTGTTCCCCTGCCCCGGCCCACACAACCACGATTACTGTGTGAAGAACGGCCCCCCTCACACTGCAGGCTTTGTGGAGCTGAGGCCCCTGGCGCAGCCTCATGAAGGGCCCCCTGCCTGTCATCCTAACACACTTTTGATTAACTCCATACTTACAGAGCTTTCACCAGGGTCAAGTCAGGAGGGCCCTGTCTAGAGGGGCTGGGGGCACAATCTGCTGTCATTTTGTCCTTGCCTCCTACTCTCCCCTCTCATTCTTCTTACTTAAAGGTTAGTCTCTCTGTCAGTGGCTCTGTCTATCTAATGTCCAACAATAGTCAGAGGGAGCAGTGCATTGGTTACAGTGTATGGGAGTGGCTCGGTGCGGTTAAGCCAGCGGAGGATTTTTATCAAAGGTGCTGAGTGATGTATCACTCCTTATCCCTCTGTTGGCTCACTCTGGTTCTCTCTCTCCACCTGTGCCCCTCCAGCACAACACTGTTCCTCTCCATCCTTCTTTCATTTATTCTTTCACTCTCCTAGTTATGCCTCTCTTCAAAGTTATTGTAGGTATAGGTATTTGGAAAGTAATATATTTCCTTGGTCTTGGCGCTAATTCAGCACATTAAATTTGGAATTCAACAATTATCATAAGGTTAAAGTTTTGACTTTCAGCTCTGGAGTTTTAATGGTGATCACATCCATGTTGGGTGAATGGTGAAGCACCCTTTCATACATTAACAGCAGTAAATCTAACTTAGCATGTGTTTTACTTGCTGAAAACCAGACTGAAGGTACAAAAAGGTAAAAAGCCCTTTTTTTTTAAATTTCTTCTTTCAAAAGTAATGCAGTATCGCTTTAAAGTTGAAATTTGGCACTCGTCTTAATCTAATATGCAAAAAAACGTTATCCCAGTCAAAACATTTATAGCCTGTGCTGTATGTATCATACTGTATGCTCACCTCACATTATCCAGCCTGTGTTCAAGTTTGAAGCCTCCAACTGAAGCCTCCTGAAGCTGCAGACATCCTTTAAAAGGCAGTTTGACTATGCAGAAAATGAACCCATTTGGGGTTTAGGACACACATTTAGCAGTTACCGTACCAATGCCAGACTCATCAAACTGAGACTTGTACATCCCAGAGAGGAGAAAGCCAAAATATGCAGAGGAATCTGGGCGATTATAGGATGGAGAGACGAGGATGGAGTCTTCGTCGGGCAGGCGGCTCAGTCCAGTATGGGAATGTGTCACACCAGACACTGTGAGCCTTACCCAACAGTAGTTTTTGTCTCTTTCTTTAATCCATTTTTCCTTTCTCCTGCCTATCTTCCATTTTGCTCTTTCCTCCCTTCCTCAGTATCTCTCTCTCTGTCTCTCGTGCAGCATGGCCTGACTTTCCCAGAGCAGGGTGGACTGTGGTGGAATGTGTGTTGCTGACTTTCACACGGGGTCAGGGGACCCAGCCTCCCGGGAGGGAGACGACAGAGAGAGGAAGGATGAGTCAAAGAGGGCAGGGAGGGACATATAGGGAGCAAGAGATTGGTTTGAAAAGGACCACAAGTAAGGCGGGAGGGAAGGATTTTGTCCTACAGTAAGATCAGTCTCGACACAACTTTCCTCACTCGCCATCCTTTCTTCTTTTTCTTCATGTGCACACATTTATTTCTTTTGATTGAACCAGGTTGAGATGTCAGTGCTTTGTTCATTCAAAACTTGTTCATTCTCACTCCCCCGCCTCCCTCGTTTTCTCTCTTCTCACTCTTTTGTCGTTTCTGCGGTTTTGGAGCATCAGCCAAAGACAAACCCCACATTCACTAATTGCATGCTGCTGATGGGGAGGATTAACAAAAGGGAGGTATAGAGACATCACTTTCTTTGCTTGCTGGGAGGAATGGGGCCCTAATGAAAAGTGACATGTTTACATTTTTTTTCTCACACTGTACAAACAAGCCTTTAAAGAACTCCGGGGGCCGTGAAGACTCAGCCTCACCTTCCCCTTTCCTCCATTACCTCCTTTCTTCAGGACTTCTGCCCCGACTCACCCAACATGCACACTCTTTCTCCCTCATGCTCATACACTCAAACCCAGCACCCTGTCATCCATGCTTTTACCCCTGCCACCTAAAATGGTGCGTATGAAAAGAGGGAGAAGGAGTTATAAGGAAACGTGTTGATCGTCAGAGACGTCACTGAGAGTTTTGAAACATGGTGCTGAAAAGACAAAAAAAAGTTGGATATGCTGCTTCTTGGGCACATATTTACTTGTAACTTTTCAGCAGAGGTGGGACAAAGTCACCATTTTGCAAGTCACAGGTAAACCCCCTTTCAGACTTCCCTTTACACTAATGTGATTCGACTTAAGTTATTGCTTAATCTTAAAGTCATTGGTGTTAATGTCAAAGTGGAGTTACAAGTCTATTTTGGATTTTGAAGTGAAGTCATACAGACTCATACATGCCTGTTTGCCTCTGGATGAAAATTGAGTAAAATCAGGTCAGGGCTCTTCTTCCTCTCTGCTAGTGCATCCCACTCTCATCTCCTCCCGTCATCAATCTACATGTGACCAACAACTCAATGTGTCATCTCATGTTTGTCCTTTGACCCTACACAAAAGTAATCACACTGAGGGCCTCTAAAGGGTCCCTGTGGGTCACGCAGAAGAGATATCCTCTGTGGGTTGTCTACAATATATCACCTGTTACTGTATAGACTGATGATCAATGCAGTTAATGAATGAAGACATTTTTGAGTGCAAGCATACAGTCACGAGAACAAAGGTTAAGATAAACAGGGCTTAATTGGGTGAAACAATTTTTTTTGAGTAATTTTCTCTTGTAAAAAAGCAGTAGCCCTTAGGCCTCTTTGTGTGTATGTTGAAGTTTGAGTGAGAAGTTGCAGACACTGCTGGTGCTGGGTGGCCTTCGGGAACAGGCTACTCAGGATATCACCTTTCTTCCTCCATCTCTCTTTCTCTCTCTCTCTCTCTTTCTCCCTCTCTGTGTGTGCCTGTTGTTGGACCAACGGTTGTTACTTCCTACATGCATAACGCTACATTTTGACATGTCACCACGAGCCGACTCGCTACGCTCTGCGTGTGGTATGTGTGTTTAGGTATGCGTACAAGTGGGTGTGAATGTGCATTTTGGTTATCTGACTAGCAATACCACACAGTAGTGATCATTTAGTACTTCTGTTTTTTAAGTTGGCTCACACTCTTTTTTTTTTTTTCCTCTGCGACTTAATTCATTCATACTTTCTGATGGTCTTCCCTTTCTCTCTGCCTTTTCTTCTCTGCTGTCTTATGTTGTTTCCAGTCCTTCGCACCCTGTGTCTGGCAGCGTGGTGAGGAGGATGTTCAATGTTTATAAAAGAAATATCTGTGAACCAGAGCGCTGCCCCTGGGGTGGTACAGTACGCGATGGTTATCTGGACCACACCGGGAGTGGCCTGGTCACGAATGAACTACTGTACTTGACGGTGCTGCACTGTCTCACTTTCTTTGTTTGGACATGAATGGAAAGGAGAGGAATAAACTAGTTGTAAACACAGGAGCTTCGATGCTCCATCCCCTTCACTCTCTCCCCCATTCACATCTCTATCTGTTTTATACCACTTTTGCACTCACAACGCATGTTTGGTGCAGCCGGATGAAGTTCAATAAAAGTGGTAGCCGCAGTACACGTGAGATTAAACTCGGGCGATGGTGCAGACAAAGTGGTACACTTTTAGGGGATTTCCTTTCTTTGGTCCCATTATGAATAACCTTCACTCAGCAATTATGGTTCTGACTTATCTGTCAAATGCCAAAAACTTCAGATATGTGTGGAAGCTCTTTATCTCGATGTGCTCATCTCCTAATATTTGCATAACAGTAGTAGATGGGAACATATATGGATTAGCATTTTCTTTTGCCAATTTCTTTGGAAATTATCATTACATTTTGCGCTACATTTGGATGGACACGTTACTTCTGATATTAAGAAGAGTAGAATGTTCTTTTTTTTTTATAATTCTTTTATTTTATGCCTTATTAGATAGCCCACAACAGAGAGATGACAGGAAATGAGGGGAGAGAGAGACGGGGTATGACATACAACAAAGTTCCCGGTCAGATGCAACCTGGGGACGTTGCAACACCCAGTCAGCACTTTAACCCCTAGGCCACCAAGGCACCTTAATAAGAGTAGCATTTTGGGTGAATGCTGATTCATCCCATGTCTTTGAACCAGTCCGATGGGGGTAAAAGTGTCTAGATTGCCCTCTTTCTCAATGATGTAGACTGTATTTTCTGCAGTCTAGTAACCCTCTACTTCCTCATGTGGTGTTCACATTGTGGCTTAAATGCCATCCTGTACTCCATGAAAAGCCTCTCTGGTCAGCATTGCAGCATTTTAGTCCACCACAAAAGCAAACTGTGAAACACCAGCCTTTTCTTTGCTGCTGCTGCTGCTGCTTCTGCTGCTGCTGCATGCTCATAAGTACAAGAATAAAGCTGATGTAGCTGCTAGAAATTTTCCCACAGTGGAAAACTTCCACAGGCCAGATTTGAGGTGCAGTTTATTTTCTATACTACTTTTTTTTTTTAAATGTCAATAAGGGTTAGAATTTGCTTGTTAAAAATTGGAAACCCAAAGCAGTATATGGGAATAGCCTAGCCAAAACAAAAAATAGAAAAGTTCAGGATGTCATCTACACTCAACAGCTGCTGGACAGTCGCAGCAGTTGTCTCTGAAAAGAAATGAAGTTTTGCAGGAAATAAATGTCACTTTTGCAGAAGCATACAGAAGACATACATACGGGAACATGTCAGTCAGTCCTCAACACTCTTAACATTCAGCCATGCTCAGCTACATTATCACTGCCCTCTTTCCCACCCCACAGCTAAATTCACCCGGGCTGTATATCGCGTGTGTGGTAATCATGGCATTATGGGACAGTTTGGTCATCTCTTACACACGCTATGCCCCACTTACTTGAACAGTATCCCCCACTTCTCCACACTTCATTTCAAGCACTAACACTCTAAATCACACACATATCCCTTTCACTGAAATACAGTATCACCTTTGTGTGCCTGCAGTAAAGAGCTGGCAGTTTTGGGGTTCTCATTAAAGCTCATTATATTCATATTTGGCATTATTAGCCTGGTCAGCAGAAGGAGCAGAGAGTGCAGAGAGGGATTAGAGACAGTGAGAGAGTGCTGGAACGGTCAAGTCTGTTTTACCACACGGTCCAAGACATGCTGGGAAGTTCCCCAGCTGATTTCTTACCTGCTACCAATTTACTGCTGAACTCGAGTACATGCAAATGTCTAGACATTGACATTAAAAACACATATTCTACCTCTGTCTAAACATATGCACGCCAAACTTGTGCTCCATCTCTCTCTCACGCACGCACGCACACACACACACGCACATACGTACGCTCATACGCTCATATATAAAGATAAATATTCAAACGTGCTCATTCACACACACAGTTTGTCAACAGCTGCAAGGTACACAGCATGAACTGTTATCATCTGTTGGGCAGAATGAACGGAAATCAAATTTCCTCCTCTTTATATGACTCACACCAGCGAGCGATGGTAATATGCGTAGCGAGGTCGAGTCTGTCCAGCAGACATCAGCTGTTGATTTTCTCACTGTATGTGTGTATGTGCATTTGCGTGCGGATTTGTGTTTCATTCTGAATCCATCTGTGTCTGTTATCGTTGCCTGGTTGTGTCTGTTTGCAAATGCACAACAGACTCAGTGGGTTAGCGACATGCTATCGGAGCATATAAATTTTTTGCATGGGTCCATGAAAGTGTTAGTGTTTTAGGGTAATTTAGGGACACTATTTGGGAGTTGTGGGTGAAAGCTAATAAAGGGGATTATGTGATGGAGACACTGAGGAATCAGTGCAGCCTTATACAGGTTTAGATGTTTGTATTTATTACACTAAGGAGAAAATAAAGCAGAACCAATTAGAATTTGTATCACACACCCCGTTGGAATATCTATGTGTTGTTTTGTGTTTCTGCTCATAGGCGTCCCACAGAACAGGTGTCCGTCCCACAGGAAAGTGGGCTAAATCCTGTGCACCTGTGTTCTTATGAAGCAAAGGAATTTCTTCTTGGTTTAATCCTCCTGGCGATTTTCAGCCTCTTGCTTAATAACTCCTCCTTTTTCTTTCCCACCCCCTCCTTTCCTCCATGTCTCCCCCTCTTCACCAACCCCTCCTCCTTTTATTTCTCTCCCTCTCTTGTCTTTGTCTTTATTTTCTTTCCTCCAATTCTCCTTTTCTTTTCTGTCTCCAGGGAATAGCCTCTGTTCTGCAGCGCAGGTCTGACAACGAGGAGTACGTGGAGGTTGGCCGCCTCGGACCCTCTGACTACTTTGGTGAGTGCCTCTGGGCCGATGAAGCCTTTTCCCTTCCCAGTTTGGCACCACACACAAAAGGCTATGGGTCAAAACAATAAGTAGTTTTTCATATCCTGAAGGATACTGTAAGTGATACAGTATGACAATGGGAAAGGTGGAATTATGCTGTAAAATGATGTTGGTCTGGAACGAGCAATTATCAGCGGCAGATTGTTTCCTTGATAAAGGGTTAATCAATTGGTCCATGTCACAATGTCAGAAAATAGTAAAAACATGCACATTACAAGTTCCTAGAGCCCAACATGTCGTCATCAAATATCTTGTTCTGTCTCACAACAGTACAAAAGATACCGGAGATATTCTGTTTACAATCATATGAGACAAAGAAAAGCAGCAAATATTACCTTTAAGAAGCGAGAACCCGCTATTTTTTGGAATTTTGCCTGAGAAATGATGTAAATGATTGTAAATTGATTATGAATATTGTAATTTTCTGTTGACAACTCGATTACTAACATTTCAGCTCTAAACTAAATGTAGTGTTCTTACAAACATGTCACATTTCCATCTATTTTTCAATGTGAGAGATCAGAATAAAAATGCTTGGAACAAAAGCAAACTGTCATTGAATGAACTGTCTGAGCATCAGTGGTTTAGTCGTTTTCTTCAGTACGTTGCTTTTTTTTAGTATTTCTTCACAACTTGTTCTTGCTGTTTTGGTTTGTTAGTTGTCTGCTGTGTGCCAAAAACAGATTACTGATTACTGATGCTGAAATTGAATTCATTCTAAATGACAACATTACTTGTCATTTGTACACAAATGATACACATTAAGACAAAACTATTGACTGCCTTCTCTCCCTCCTTCTCCTCCAGGTGAAATCGCCCTGCTGTTGAACCGTCCCAGGGCAGCCACCGTAGTCGCTCGTGGTCCGCTCAAGTGCGTGAAGCTGGACAGGCCCCGCTTTGAGCGTGTGCTGGGGCCGTGCTCAGAGATCCTCAAGAGGAACATCCAGAGATACAACAGCTTCATCTCCCTCACCGTGTGACAGGTCGGCCCCTTCTGGGCACCACCAGCAGGGGTGGGCAGCAGCATCAGAGTTTGGGTCCGTGGGTGGGAAGAGGTGGGGACGCGGGGTAAAGGACATTGGTTTTACATCCACAACTACAGGGCGCTCATTTTCTGCCCTTTTTTTTCCCATTTTGCGCCTTTCTTTTCTTTTGAGCTAGTGCACTTTTACTTGACCCGTGCTGTCACGTAGCTTCATGTCAAAACCACCATGCAGGAGTGTAAATATCAGAGTGAGGACAGAGACCATTCAACTCATTATACACTGTAAATGAGTCACGCTTCTAGAATGACAAAGAATGGCGTTTGCACTTTCATGAATTTATGAAGGGTTAGGATGAATTCAGGAAATAAGAAGGAAGTAAAGTCATGTTTACGTACAGCGGGAGGAAGTGAATAGACATTTCTTTTTTCGCTGGCTGTTTGCCTTTTCTTTCACTTCCGGGTGTGCGTGGTGCCATTTCTAGGTCAAATCAGACCTGCACTACACAGACCTCTGTTCCCCTGAGACGTAGATGTAGAGGTGCGAAAAATTATAAATTATTGGCTGTTTCATTTTTAGTGCTTCTTAAGTGTGCTTTTATTGCTATTGTCAGTTAGAGGGTTTGTTAAAGGCAGTGGTATGTTTAGTTAAGATTTTAATAGTATGTAGCGTCTGCCAGCAAAATTAACAACAGGTTGCTTTTTTCTCAAAGAATTCCTCTCTGTCCACTCCCAATATTCCCTGAAGTGGCTCAGTCTGATCTGTGAGCTGTGGGATTCCAAAGAAGCAGTAGTGTTATCAATCCGGTCCACATGCACACAAACAGTCTGAAACCCACAGACATGAAACACACAACCATACTGTATGTGCTTACACTGTCTCAGGACTATATGAATCCTCCACACTCACATAGACACACACACACACACACACACACACACACGTCTTGCCTGATGCTTTTTTTTTAAGCTGATTTTGTTCTGTGTTAAATTGCTAGATGAAAGCTTTTGCACCACTTTAGAGTTTGTAACGTTTGGTTTGATTTAGCGGTTTTTAAGACATGACTTATATGCTATAAATATATAAAAAGAAGTAAAAAATATACTTGTGTTGCTTTCCTTTGATCTACTGTAAGCTGTCAAAGTTGCACAACTGACCCAGCGACTGATGTTGTATAAAATGGGACCTTATGAAAAGAATCTTTCTATATTCTCTGTCTCTCCCTCTGTGTATGTCTTTCTTTCATCTATCAAACCATCTTGAGCAAATAAAGATAAGCTTCTGAAATCCTCTTGATTTGAGTCATTATTTTCTCTTGATCAGCACCTCTTTGTCCATGTATGAATGTGACTCTTCTTTACATTTTTTCCCCCGTCGTTTATCCCAAGTTCTGGCATCCTCTCCACCTTTCTTGACTGGACTTTGTTCGCTCTCTTTCCCTTTATCTCATCTGATGCCCACACGCTAAATCCACTAAACATTATACCTCAATTAATCTCTTTTGTCTTTCTCTAAAGTGCAAACTGTCCTCTTCAATCACACTTTTCACATTTCTTCCTGCAGGTACCTCCTCTCCATCCCGGCCTCCCTTTGTTCTGTCTGGCTCCCTCCACTCTTCTCTGCTCTCCATCCTTCTCACATTAGGCCAAGTGTCAGTCATCCGTCAACCTGAGCTGTCAAAGCTCCTCCCAGCCAGCATACACCACAGTGGACTAAAGCCTCCACAGCCTTGACACATTCCTCTTCATCTTAATGCCCACTAAATCAACTAAGGAATGCGCCCCCAACTCGCCAACATTGAGTTTAGTACCCTCCTCCTCACAAGTATTGCGCTTCCACCTGCAAGGATTGGGGATTTGATTTCCAGCACGAAACCGTGTCCACTCATGGCAGATCACCATGAATAACGTATCAGAACTTCATTTTCATACACATTCATGTCATGCATGACTTGTTTTTCTCTCTCCTCATGGCCATGCTTACTGGTACGTTGTCAGTTGTCACTTTGTTTCAGACTACGCTAACATTTCAACACTGCTGACTCTAAAAGAAATGTAATAAGTATTCTCCTTTGTCAATGTGCAGATCTGTAAATGTTTGAAGAGGATGCAGCTGATGTAATTATCCTAAACACACAGCTTGATAAAAAGAAGGTAATTCTAGGTACTCTAACGGAGGATGAATTGATAAAAAAAATTATATACAATTTTACATGGCTGGAAGTTCCGGAAAAAAGCTAGTAAGTGGCCCTTGAGTTGTGATTGTTTAGTTAAACTAGTATTTTCAAGGTAAAGAATTCCTTTACTTTTAGTCCAACAAAGACATCCTAAAAAGGGCATCAGAGCAATCATAACAAGCACTGAGTTCCAATGTAAACAGATCCATCTCCATGACAACTAAACGTCATCAGTGGATGGAGTTTGTGTGGATGGATTGAAAAAGCTAGAAGTGGAGCTTGAGCTGGGATAGTTTTGTCAAACAACCACCATGTTCGTCTCTCCTAAAGAAAGCTTTTTTCATAACACTGGTAACATCAATATGAAAACTCAACCTGAGCTGATCTGTTTTTTTTTTGCATGTGTGTGTGTGTGTGTGTGTGTGTGTGTGTGTGTGTGTGTGTGTGTGTGTGTGTGTGTGTGTGTGTGTGTGTGTGTGTGGGTTTCCAGAGCACCTGATTAGGCAGGACCATTACTGGGCCATCCTGGGTGGGCTAGCTGGGGACAAAACTTGGCACTGTCGCATGAGCAGTAAGATGAAGCCTTGATACCATGGCACTATGCCAACCGAACAAACACACACACACACACACACACACACACTCACACACTCACTCTTTTACCAACTGTTAATTTAGGTCACTCAGTTCTGTGTTTGGGTCCTTTATGCTTTCAGTCCCATAATCCGTCATAGGGCTCCTATGGTCCCACTGTGCCTGTAACACTGATGCCAAAAACATTTCGCCAGCTAAGCTAACATCAGTTCAGGTAACTGCACTTTCACATTGAAAGCAACATGATCATCAGGTTAGGAGAGGCTCAGCCATCAACACTCACAGACGGTCAACAAAAGCCAATTAAAAAGGACTTTTTTTATGTATTAATTCTAACTGACAAAATGGTTAAAGCTTCTCAATTTTATTCACTTTTACCTCAAGCACTGCAAACATTTTGCTGGGCGAACATCCAGTGTGGAGGCTGATGGTAAGGTATTTTTACTATACGTACATTTTTGTTGAATGTTCAATCACTTTGTCACTGCAGATCACTTAGAGAGAACAATCAAACAAGTACAGAACTGAACAAGGTTATATATATAAAAACCTTTGGTTCAGTATATATTTTGATCTTGTATGCACTGGTAGAGATTGCTTAAATGCCTCTAGGCTATACTTTGTGTTTTTCTAGTTGTTTTTATGAGTGCAAACATATGTTTTTCCATCTTTTGTTCACAGCCAGCTTGTTACTCATTAAATGATTTCAAGAGTTTTCGCTGTGCCTCTCTCTTTACTCTCATTTAGCACAAAACAGAAGCGGCCCATGAGAGGAGGAAAGCAACAGTAGCAGGGACTCTGGAGGACGAATGACCCCGACTGCACCACCACCACCTCTTCTACTCCCTTCATCCCTTTATTTTTGCTGCTGCAACTTGGCTCTACTACAACTTCCAGATACTCCCACAGTGGAGTATGTTTGGTGCAAGACTCCTGTGTCTAAACAAACAAGAGGCCAGACTTGGTGATTTGGTCGGGGAGGAGTAGAAGGAGGACACAGAAAGGATGCAGAGGATAAAGACGCAGGCGGAGGAGGCGGTGAACATGCAGGAGGAGGAAGGGGAATGCAAAGAAATGCTGCGCCAGCTTCACTGACCTCTAATATGTTCCCCTTTGGTTTCTAAGTGCACTCCTGAGTGGTGTGAAGTCCACTGAGAACCACTGAGATACATTTGAAAGAATTTATCCCAGCATGGGAACGTTTTGCCTCCTCATTTACAGGATGGCTTCTTGAGTGCATCCCTCCAAATTCCAAGTTTTATATAAGGGTCGCCAAAAAATTTACAAGATAAGATGGCTGGGAGTGATTTGGTATTGTATGTGTGTGTGTGTGTGTGTGTGTGTGTGTGTGTGTGTGTGTGTGTGTGTGTGTGTGTGTGTGTGTGTGTGTGCGTGCTTCCATGTATATTTGTTGCATCCCATAACCAGACATAGCCACCCATGATCTCATGAGAGGATATTTTATTTGGTGCTGCATATTTAGATCTGGCACAGTGAGCCTAGCCCCTGGGCGTGCAACCTTCAACCCCCCCTCTCTTTCTTTCTTTTTGTTTCCTGTCCTCCTCTCCTGCTTTCTGTATTCCCATAGCCGCCATCTCTGCTCCCTTATATCCCCTTGTCTGGGGAGATCCAGGCTAATTAAAATGCCTGCTAACACTAGGCTACAACCTCCACTGATTCTCCCTGCCTTCTCGCTCCTCCATGATCCCCACAAATCAACCCCCAACCGCCTGCGCTAATGACCAGAGCCTTTGATACACAGCTCTTTTCTTGTCTAGATATATTAGGTGTGGCGACCTGACTGTTCCAGAGTTCAGCCTGGCTGGGTCGAAGCTCTCGGTCCAGGGGCATCTCATCTCTGCCTGGTCCCCAATTCTGCTGCTCTGATTCTCAGCTCTAATCGTGACCTTCTAGGGTCAAAGGTCACCACCCAGGCCTGGTCACAGGTGATTGAGCAATAGTGAGGCTGATGGGATTGAAAGGTTAGGGATGCGAGGGGGTGTCGAGCCGAGGTCAGGGGGAGAAGGAGAGTCAAAAATTGGGTCAGGAGATCATCACAAGGTCCGGCTCAGTTAAACAGCAGCCCTCAATGTAGTGACGACAAAATAACTTGGGGGCCAGTAATGGTTTCACTGGAGCAAAACAAAAAACAGAGTACCAACTTGCACTCCTATAACATGCTTCAATCAAAATCAGTGAAGCTGAACCAGAGATACAGTGTTGTTTATGCCACACATTTGTCTTCCTGATCAAAACCTGGTGCCTACATTGCCCACAAAGCAACTGCTCAATGGTGTTTTTTGCCCCCAACTGCTCCTTCCAGGCAGCGCTGCAACCGCTGCCTGGAAGGAGCAGTTGGGGGCAAGGCACCTAACCCTAACCTTAACCTTAATAAGCACAGATGAGGAGTTACAGAGGTCTGGTAAGCTCACTTTTTTCTAACCCCACATCCCCGAGATTTTTTTCTTTTTTAAACAACTGATGCTGACTCAAGTGACTCCCTTGAGGAAATTTATCAGATTTTGTGCAGCTCCCTTTGGAGCCACAAAAGGCTTTATACAACTTTCATCACAAATGCAGTAGTACTCCCCAACACCTGTAAACAGACTTTGATGTGTCATAACGACACAGTTCTCCTATTAACAAGGCAACCATCATCACTAACAGACATGAGCCAATTGAAATGATGGTTCCACTCCCTGGTGCTGTCTTTAAAGGGACACGTCCTTTGCTATTTGTCCACTGCATGACACAGCTGACTGCCTCAAAGAAAAGAAAGGAGAAAGAGAGAAAGCTTGAAGTGAACGAGGGGATGAGATACCATCTGTTTGTTTTTCTGCTTTTCTTTCCCAAGCTTGTTATCGTTCCTCATTTCCTGCTGGACGACAAGTAAATAATTCATATGTATACATGTACCAACACTGAGCCCAGGCCTCCCTGACTCGCCTCAATTTTGGCCTCAGTTTCAAAGCTATTCCCAGCAAACGGAGCCTTAGTGACTAGCCTTCAAACGACGTGTAGAAAAAACAAACAAAAGACTGAAATGTTCTCCTAAAATTCTGCATGCTCAAGGGGAAAAGAATGGGTCAGTAGCATTTTTCTGAGTGAGATATTCCATCATGCACATGACTCTGCAATCCCCTGCCCACATTGATCCCGACCCAGCACAATCCATCTCTTCACTTTGACTCTGTCTTCACTCCCTGGGGAGGCAGCTCAGCAATTGTTTCAATTGTTCCTTTTATTCCAGTGCCTCCTACTCTCTGAGGAATCGTTAGGGTTTTGAGTGCAGATCATAAAAGTAGTCGAACTCTGCTCTAATAACATTAGGAAGATAAAGGAATGCAATGAGCGAAAAGTCCCTGTTGGACTGTTTACGAAATGGTCTCAGATAATGTTAATAAATCTTTGGCTTTGAGACATTTTAGATGGATGATTTGTTCCAGACTCCTAAAGCATCTCATGTTTCAAAATCAATTGGCAGCTTTTGAGATATGATGCTTCAACTTGGAGAGGGTGTATTGACATTCTTCAATATCTGGATAAGATTTGGCATCTTCCCCAGGAATTACCAATTCCTGGGGAAGATGCCTATTAGAGATGCCTATCTGATCTATTAGACGTGAGTGCTTCACTAAGTCTACATCCCTCACATCCCAGAGGATTCACCTCATCCCCCAAAACATAGCCACTCACTGCAGGTGTGCAAAGTCACAAGGCAAAGGCTGTCAAGTGTCTCCTGATTTCCAGGCCACCCTAGACATCCCCAACCCTCCAGCCCCTCCTGAAGGACCCCCAAATCCTTTCAATGTCCCAGCTGTACCCTGAGCAATGCCCGCGGGCTGAGGCAGTTGCTGGGGAGCAGAGTCCACAGGGGTGACCCGGCTCTCCCTAAACCCTGCAGGAATGTGTGGATTTGAGTGAGTGCTGTAACCAGAGAGGACTCTCCTATCTTTAAGCCCATAATGGAGCCACTTCCTGTTGATAATCAGTTTGTTGTGATCTCCCTCTGCCTTGGGATTTTGACACTTCATCTTGAGTCCTTGGAGAGGAGGAGGAGAGGTGTTATTATGGTTCTGGTCTGTGTACCATAATGACATTATGAGCTGGCATCAAAGGCTTTGGCAAAAAGTTATTTTTCCAATGTGAGTCCTAGATTCTACAACAAACCTCTGAGTGTGCACATAGGCACACACAGGTGCATGCATGCAATAGTCGCCCAATGTGTCATTCGTTGATAGAGGGCATAGATTGCCTGACATCAAACAAGTATGGGGCTCTTGGGCTTCCTTGAGGGTCAGCAGACTGGGGTGTGTGTTGGGTGGGGGTGACGTCTCTGGTTCAATTCTGGAAAGGGCATTTTCTCCTTTTTTCTTGTTACTTTCTACTCTTGACTGTCAAATAAAGGCAAGAATACCAGTAATAAAAGAATGCTGGTCTTGCTAACTCCATCCTGCCCCCCCCTCTCTTTTATGGCCTCAAATAATAACAACAACAATAAAAGAGCTAAAAACCTACTGTAATTATTTTTTTTAAAGCAGCTACAGTGTTTCTTCCAGAGGAGCTAGCTGGTAGCTCATTTGGTTAGGGGGCTCACATTAACAACTGTTAATCGTTACCACGATGCGTGCGAAATAGCATGGTTCGGACCATAAACATAGGTAGGGCTTCTCTCCTGGAGGTTAAGTGCTTTGCTCAGTTAGGGGTGGTTGCTAAAGGAATGGCACTGTGTTGAGGAAAATCTCAAACACAATTCAGGGCCCTGCTCTGTCACAGTACACCTCACGCTGTATTGGGCCCTGCAGGCTGATGGTAAAATGATGAGTAACCAGGTGCACCAAGGTGGATTTTCTAACTGGTCGTAATCACCCTTTAATCCAGGGGTTTTCTTTTCATGGTATCTTTTCCATCAAACCTTTGCAATCCTTCCTCATCTTCTCACTCCCTCTCTACTCCTCTTTCCATCCAAGTCTTTCCTCTTCATCTCTGTCACAGATAACGTCGCTCAAGTCAAGCAGAGAAATCTCCCCTTAATCCCCATGGTGCAGACCCCTGCCCCCCTCCCACATGCACATCACCACCACCACCATCACCACCATCATCACGGCCGCCACTAGTTCCCTCATCTCATGGTCGCTACACCATGAGCAGGGCGGCCTATGGCTAGTGAAAGACAAGGGGAGAAGGAAGGGTAAATAACGAAGTGAAAGCCCCATCTGACATGCCAATTGGTGTAATTATGGGCTTATAGGCTCCTAATACATTTCTGAGGACAGCTTTGTGAGCCCCCTCTGAGAGCTGAGCTTGTCTGTCACGTTATAAAGGCAACTTGTCATTGGACCTGTGAGTGATTCATTTTCCTATATTTATGATATGTTTTATAATTAGTTTTCATATAAGGCTCTCTCATGGACCGCACGTCTACTTCTTGACTCTTAATATTAGTTTCTTGTTATTTGTTTGGATAACTTTTCTCTCCTAGTCAAAGCCATTTCTTTCCGCTTACCATTGATGCATAATCCTATAAACTCTCATATGTTTATTATGAGTGTGTCCCTGTATATGTTTCATTCTTTAATGTCCTTTTTTCAAGGCCAGATTCATGTAAGGCAATACCAGTCAGCTATTTTCCCATTGGCACCAACAGAAAGCGTACATTTGTGCCACTATAATGTCTAGGCTCTACACGTAGACTTCGGATTTTCCTCCATCCCCTTGGGACCGCAGTGAGACAGGGCAGCTCTGTCTCCCCCTGTCCTTTCCACATCGTCCTGTTCCGCCTTTGATGTCCCCCTGCCAAGAGTCTGATTTGTGCGTTAGCTGTGTCCTCCCCTCCTAGCCTCCAAACTCACAGAACATGGGGACGCAGTGGGAGATCCCTGTGTTTTGGGGGAGTTGAAGTGGAGAAAGGAAGGGGGAGGTTGGGTCAGACCACCACAGAGCAGGGGAGACCCCTGTCTTCCTCCTCGTTGGTTCCCACCGCTCCCAACACGGCGCACACATGTTGAAAAGGTCAGGTCTTGATAGACAACAGTGCACCGGCAATTACGCTGCTATTTCTCAGTGGCTGGAAGTCCCCCGTTTTCTGTGTGTGTGTATATGTGCAGAAAGAGAGAGTGTTTTTTTTTGTTCATAGAGAATAAAGAGGCAGTGTTTTAAGGGGAAAAGGAGCTGGGACAGGGGGGAACTGCATGTAAGGACTTGTGCCCGAATTGCTTCATGTCTGTCTGTCCATTTGTGGAAATTGGAGAATGGGCATGAGAGAGTGCAGGTGTGTAAGTGTTAGTGCATAAATGTGTCTGTTCAGTGTATATTCCCACATATACAGTGTATGTGTGAGTGTTTGAGAGAATACATATGTGGGTCTGTTCATACCTGAGCTGCAAGTCTGATTTTGTGTTTCAAAATGGAATTTCCATTCAACATCTAGCTGAGGGTTGCTGTTTGCTTCATCCTCTGTACTGTTGTGTTCAGAGGCTGCGGTCAGGAGTCCATCTCTGACCTAAATGACGGGGTCAGACCTTGGAGCCTGCAGAAACTGGATGCAGAGGTTGCAAGGAATGTGCAAAAACACACACATACAAACAAACACTCAAATTTCTTCCAGTGTTCAAAGTATTTTCTCTCTTCAGTGTCATTTCTTCTTCACACCGAACACCTATTTCTAGCTCTCTAAGGATGGCTTTCATGGATGAGTACAGAGTGAAAAAGTCAAGGCGGAGTTATGACAAGAGCAGACCGCAGTTTGACAGATCTGGAGATCACACAGAAAGGATGCCGCGATCCCTTAACAACTGAAGTGTGCTGGTGTAATGTATAATGTGTTGCAGCTGGAAGTTTGCCTTGCATACCTTGTACCACCAGCTTTGTGCATTTATGTGTGCATGTGGCGTAATTTTTGATCCCGGAGGTGGACTTGACTACACAGTTGTGACTCATGAAAGAGCAGTTTGGGCATTGTGCCCCCTGAATGTCTGCACACCTATAGTGCCTGAAATGAAAAGGGGTCCAGAGGGGTGCTGGGAGGCCCCACAGACCACTTCATTCAGATTGCTATGCATGTTAAAGAGATGAAGGCCTGTAAATGGCTGCCAGTAATCGTCCCTATAAAAGAGCAGCTGCATCTAGTTGTAAGTATGGCGGCTGTATTTGGCCACCCTTCACTGCTTAATATTCAGGTGAACAAGCAGTAAGAGTGTGTTTGAGTCTTTCTCGGAGTGAATGTGTCTATTTGCAGCTGTTTGTTTATGCGTGTAGAGGTTGCCCTGGATATGCACTCTGCTCTGGATAATTTCCAAGTCCAATCTATATCGCTACCAGCCTCTGGAATGCACCTTTGCTCCTGGGAAATCTCACCAGAATGACTTAGCCGTGTGTATGTGTGTGTGTGTACATGAGCAACCCAACCATAAATGTTACCACTGTTCCTAATGGGCCTATTAAAGACACAAGCTTGTGTCAAATAACACACAGCTCCATACTAAAAACATCAACACACAACCCACTAATGGAATCAACTTTGTCATCATAGAAACTGATGAGCTAGTTAGGGCTTTAGTTAGCAAAGCCTAATTCTACCCTGAGGAGGAGGGAGGAGATCACTCAGTAGTCTGCAAAGGACCTGCTCCTTGTGTCCGTGACTCATGCATGCTCATGATATGGTTGGGCGGCACTGGGGGAGACGCCGGGTTAAGATCTATGTTTGTTTCTCTGTTGCAAGGCAATCCACTCTATAATCCACTTGGTCTTTGATATTATGAGGTGTCATAGAACAGAAAGGCCCAGTGGAAAAGTTGTAATAAATGAAATATAACAGTTGCAGGTATCATAACCGTGAATATGCTGCAATCATTATATTGAGTTTCTATTGTCAGCTCTGGTATGTTTTTATGGTTCCCAAGCACACTGAAGTGTGAGATTCTTTGGTTTCGTTTCAGGGTCAGAGTTCAGCTGCAATGGGATCAAGTTTAGATTGGGTTATGGATGATAATGTGTGTGTTATGACACTTACATCCATCCATCCATCCATCTTTGTCCGCTTATCCAGGGTCGGGGCGCGGGGTGCAGCAGCTCCAGCAGGGGACCCCAAATTTCCCTTTCCTGAGCCTGATTAACCAGCACTGACTGGGGGATCCCGAGGTGTTCCCTGGCCAGGTTGGAGATATAATCCCTCCACCTAGTCCTCCTGGGTCTTCCCCGAGGCCTCCTCCCAGCTGGACGTGCCTGGAACACCTCCAGGGGGCATCCTTACCAGATGCCCAAACCACCTCAACTGTTATAACACTTACTGTGCTGATATACCAGGTATTTTGCTTTGATCCAATAGGTGTGATTCATATTATGGATAATAAAAGAATATCACAGAAAAGAGACATTTTTCAGGCACATTTAGGCAGAGCAAGACGAAGGGTATATTTAAGGACTTAATTTCACTGGATCTGACCTCACAGGGTTTTCATTTGGTCAGGGATCATGAATAAATGCCCTTATCTGTCTTGTTAAAGGTTGAACAGGGCTAAGGACAGTGATGGAAATAGGTCTAAGCCTTTATCGTTTTCTATTCTTAATATATATTATATATATAATATTTATTTTATTTATTATTTATCCCTAGGTTTGGTGTATATAGTATATACTATTTATATATAGGATTTTGTCAATAAACCATAAATAACCAACCTAAATGATGCAGTATATTCCAAAGTACTATAAATGGGAGGATAATGAAAGATCTGGACAGGTACTATATATAACATGGGAAAAATAGATTTCCATAATTTATTATTACTTTATTAAAAAGTAATCTTTAAAACCCATCTTCATTAGCATATTATGACTGTAAAACTGTTCTGAAATTTCACCTACAATTTACCCCAAAATAAAACTGTCCCATCTTAAAGACATTTGGACTCAGAAGGTCAAGACTCGTGAAATGATCACAACCTTCTTGGAAATAGATGATAAGAACAGACAGACCAGCAGGCCCACTCCAATACCCCAGAGGCAATGCAACTCATATCTACCACATTCTTAAAAAAAATTCCCCCCTTTTTCCTAAGCTTCTCTCACTGGGAAATATGTGTGGCCTTAAGGGGGGAACGGGAGTCATCACCTCACTCGGAGAACGTCCTCTCCACAGAGTCTTTATGGCTAGATTTACTGTGCAGCAGCATCTATAAAACCATTTAATTGGGTTAATGTTGTTAGGTACACAGAGCTCAGTTGCCAGTAAACATGTTGCCTAATAGTTTATGCAAAAAAAAAAAAAAAAAGGGGGGAGAGAGAATGGTTGCTTGGCGTTGTTTTATTCTTCTTCTTCCCTTAAAATATCAGTCCAATGATTCTTTCCTCTCTTTTGCTCAGTTCAGTTTGTTTCCGCCCTTTGTGTGAATGTTTTCTTTTATCCACCTCTACCTCTCCATCTTACAGTACACGTGCATCACTCTTCTGTGTCTCAAGCTCAAGTTTAAGTTTTCCTCCATATTAATCTGTCTTGAAGCACGATTTATAAGTACAATCATCAAAATACAAAAGACGCATTAAAATGAAAGAAAAACACATCATCCTCATCTGCTAGTTTTTCCTTTTACTCACTTCTTCACCTCACATAAAAAGCAATCACTCTCTCCTACTGTGAGGCCTGCTCTCTCACCTCTTCCTCTGACTCCCCATGATGCAACGTGTACACCTACAAGACACATGATTCATGCATTTCAGTGAGGGTGCACATCCAGGCAAGGGAGGCTGACCTGTGATGTAACCATGACAGCACTGCGGGTCATGATGAACCTGCCTGTCACCAGCCAGTGTTAGTAATTTTTGCCATATCATCATATACTTTATTGCACACAGTGCAATTGATTAATAAACGATTAGTGCAGTGCAGTAAAAAAAAAAAAAAAAGACAGGCTTCAATAGGTACAACGTGTCACATAAATGGCTTTAGCAGAGGGACATTTGGTATAAAATATTACATTCATTTTACTGCACTTGTACCATCCTAAAATGAACTTTACAGACCTATTAAAATAGTTACATTAATTACTCCACCAGCTGCTGGAGTGCCTTCTCCATGCAGTGTTTCGAGGCACAACGCCCTCAGGCTGGCCTCGTGCTTTGCGATCCAGTTGAATGGACAAGGTGGAGGGCAGACCACCTGGTTGCATGACCTATGGCTCCCTGCTGATTGTCACCTCTGGCTGATAATGTGTGTGCATGCTGTCTCTGTCTGAGTCTCTGCTCCTGTTGGTATGCCTCGTTTATCAGGCCCTCAGGCTCTCCTCCCAGACCTCCCAGCACAGCACAGCCTACAGCTTCCTCACAACAATTTAAGACCAGACTGTTTTAACCTGCTGTTAACTAGTTGCTTCCTGTGTCCCAAAAATCATGCCCACACACACACACACACACACACACACACACACACACACACACACACACACACACACACACACACACACACACACACACACACACACACACACACACACACGGGTGTTTAATGGTCATCATACATTAACAGACATGACACACATTTATTTGTACTAATACATACTAAATGTCCAGACATGATACACACATTGGTTGTTTTGCCTAAAACTCAAAGGCACAAAGAGAGCTCATCATGAGTCACCACCATCATCACTTCCCTGATAAAGATCATCATCGTTTCACATTTTTTTGTTTACTTGGTCCAAATTCGATTACATCCTGAAAATCATCCGGAGTGATTTAATATTAAATGTAATTACTGACTTCCTCTGCCCCTAATTTGCTATTCAATCAAAGGTAATTGTTAACAATGTGGAATGTGACAGTGGCTCATCCTCATCAGCATCCTCATCCTTTTTGTCTCAATTTTGTCCATAATTATTGGTTTTACATACTTTTCAATCAGTGATAATCAATATCAATTACAGCTTGAATCTCTGAATGGGCTCTGTGCTGAAGGGCACACACACACACACACACGGGCTGAGGGGGGATGGGGACATGCTCTTGAGTCTTAAGTCATCCAACCAGCCAACCAGCTCCCCTCGCTGAATAGATGCACGATCACCGAAACGCGAGGGGAGGCGCAACGAGCACGGAGCTGCTGGCTCTCTATATCCAGCGGCTCAGAGGCGCTCTGACTTTCATTCACTCCAGAGTCCTACATAGTCCAGGACCTGTGCAGACGGCTGCAAGACAGGCTCTGAATAGCACAACACGGACAACTTTCTCCCTTCTGATATTCTAAGAGGATCTGCTCGTTGGGATTATATTCGTCTAGGACTATTAAATACTATTATAGAAAAAGTCGTGCGTCTTAATTCTGTTTAATTATAACAGCTTCGCTTCTTGTTTGATATATTAGTAAGCTGCAGCTGCAGTTTAAAGCCTGTTTTTTAGAGGGTGAAGGACAAGTGCAATGCGCTTCAGACTTGTCTCTTGGGATTGTCCCACTTGCGCCTGAGGAGAGCTATGTCGAGCTGCCGCACAGATTTTGTTCAAGAGGACGCAGTCCAATGTGAATAACAAGAAGCAACTTCCAGCCTCTTCAGCTTTTCATAGTTACAAGCAAGTGCAGCACGGAAACTGACTGAGTCCGCTGAGCAGCTCAGACACCCCTGTTTCTCTCCCCGAGGGGATGGTTGTGGATCCTGTGGGGCCAGGAGCGATTCTGCGGCTCCTACAGAATAGCACCTTTTTCTTGTTCGGGGTTAAATCGAAATTAAAGGGAGATGAGAGCCGCACTTTGTTACTTCCTGCTGTGGACGACGTACCTGCTGCTGGCCACCTCTGAGGTAAAGTTATCAGGACTCCGCACAGCCAGAGAGGTGCGGGGCCGAATAGACTGTGTCCCTTTGGTCCCATGTCACACACAGTGGTGCGGGGTTTTATTCCTGTGAGGGTGCAAAGTTCCCACAAAGCGCGCATTTCTGCAACAGCTATACACACCCCACCGCAACTTGATGGCCAGTGAAAAGGAGAACTACAGAACAATAACTCTAAGTTTAGAATTAAAGCCTGTAATTTGGCTTGAAGATAAGAGCAATATGAGCCCACATAATTTAAATCAGTTCTTCATTTGAATTACCGATCCAAACTGTTTTTAAGATAATAGAAAGGGTAGTTTAGATTAAGAGGCTATTATAAGAACAGAGTGAATGTATGAATTTATCTTTCGAAAATGAGCAAACAGCATATCAGTTCCAGTTACCATGAGGGTCAGTGACTATGCGCTTTTGAGAACCAACATCGCGTCTGCACTTGGACGCATATCACAGTTATTTTTGGCTTTTGTGTCAAATCTGTTTGTAGCCCGAGCCAACTGGGCAAACGTTTTGGTTGGGCTAAGCGCTTTCATGGGAACCGCTCCGGGCGATATAAATAGCCACTGTTCCTGTAAGCGGTTTGCTCAACTTGAGGTGCTTGCAAAGACCGCAACAAGTGCAAAGTTTGGTGAGCTGCCGTTCACACGGGCAGACGTCGCTCCGATCTGTGGTACGGTTCCAAATTCCTTTAGAAAACAGACGGTTTAATGTTGTTTCACTTATCCGCAGAAGAACAGGATTAGTAAAACTATTGAAGTGGTTGTGGAGCTCATTGGCATTTAATTATTAATTCAGCCTCCAATTAATAGTGAAAGCAGTAGTTTTAATAACACATTTTAATTTTTGTATGATCGGCTTCCCGCAATCAGTCCTGCATGCCAAAAAAAGAAAGAAAAAAAAAGAAATAGATATATTAAAAGGAAATAGTGCACATTAAAATTATCTGAGTGCCGAACTAACCAGAATAAAAATATCTGATTTATTATCCTCCGGTCATGCAGCTTTGCTCCCTTGCAGAGCATCGCTTACCTAAATTGAATAATGTCTTAAGAGGGTTCGGCGCCACCTTCTCTCTAAGTATGAGTGGGGCAGATCTGCTAGCTGTCGTTGGCACATAGTTGCAAAATTGTTCTAGCAGTGTTTTTACTGGTTGCTGTTTAAACCCAGCACGTTTACTTATACAGACAAACAATTACACACACGTTTCGCCACTGACTCGACACATCTCTAACCTTCATCTCTTGTTTATTTTGTTTGCCCACCCCCCCCCCCTAGGAAGTGGAGTTTCCCCAGGAGCTGATAGACAGGCTGTCCCACAGTGAAATCCACAGCATCAGCGACCTCCAGCGGCTACTGGACATTGACTCCGTAGGTAAATTCTGCCTCTTGATACTTTCATCACCAGACCCCAGTTACATTTTTAATCCTGATCCCAGAGATGTTGTTCACATGTGACACTGATATTGTTTATGGGACAGCACGTAGTAAAAGGTGGTGTTAAAAACAGCTGCAAGATTACATAAGCAGTATGCACTCTAATAGCTATACTTATGCTCTATTGTGAAACCACTTTTAAAACTAGCTTTTTTGGTAGTACACCTGAATATTACCTGGTAGCCTATAGGGACTTTCCATAAAACTAACTATAACATAAATGTATACAAAAGTGATATCTAAAATGATCATAAGTAGGAAGCCTTGAGCCCTTGTGGTCCTTAGGCAATATATGCAGTACCTTTGCTGGAAGGATAGGTGGATTTAATCACAAAAAACACTGATAATATGCTGTCAGCATTCATTTGAGTGGCACTTGATTAGATAAGATGAGAGACTTCGCCAATCCTGCAGGTTTAGTGGATTTAGTGAAAAAACAAGAATACCTGTTGTTTTGGCACATTCTGCAAATTACATTCAGCGGAGAATCAGTGAAGTTATGATGAAATCAAGCTCCAAAGACATGCCCATGACTAGACCACTGTACAGGAGGGATCTGTGCACCAGGGGAGCTGCCAAGTGCAGCCCTGGCGCGCGTGATAAAGCAGTAACCGTGATAGGTGCGTCTACTGTACACGTGACAAAGATGGACTTTCACTGGCAGGCATTTTTTGTGTGCATATTCTTTCAGCTGCTGCAATAAACTCGCTTCATAGCAACCACAAATGTTGCCCTGTAAACAGAGACAGTGGCTCTCAAGTCTGGTGGGTTTCTTCGGCTTCAGGTTTTTGGAGGTGCTGCTTCTTCTGTAGTTGGGGGACCGGTCTGTCTCAGGCTGTCTTAGATTAAGTTACAGAGGTGCGCTGCAAGAAGCTGTTTGCCTTCACATGAGCCTCTATTTACACAGGCTCTGGCTATATATCAAATTTAAGGCTCTCCCCTAAAGATTTGTTGATGGAAATAGGTAATTACTAAATTTGCCTTTACAGTCCTAAATGATGTCAGCTACCTCACTGGTCATAGCTCATTAGTAGCCTTAAAACATATATTCAGCAAAGCACCATTAGGACCGGTCTTTCGCTCAAGTATTCATCTGTGTAACCACATTATTGCTTTTCTGATCGACGAATCAATTAGGACTAACAATAGCCCTACATCATCATTAGTGTGTTTAATTTATTAATTCACAATCAGACCAACCTGTACTCCACAACAGTGATCACCACACTTTATGCTGAGCCCAGAATAGATCCCCGGAGTGCCTCTAGCATGAGAAGAGGTGTTTATAATTGAATTAACATGTCTTTCTTCAAACAGAGGAATGTTTTGCAGGGTAACAGTAGTAGGCTGATTATTATTACGAGGACATAAATCTGTCTGACAGCCAGCTTGGCGGCCCAGGACAGCCCATTAAAAGACCTTTGACGCCAGCCAGAGGGGTATTTTCAGAGCTTTTGTTGCAGATCGCCAGGACAGTAAAGCTACCAGTATAGGCTGGACTCTACACGGCATAGCATGTCAACCACGGAAGTAGAAAGGAAAGGCTTATATGAGGCACCTGGAAGATCGAACATGGGCTGATGTTGTGTTTTGGAGGTCACACCCAGGAAATTCTTGACTATTTTATTTTAGCCATCATATTATTTTGTCATTATCTGAGATCTATGTCACTAGAAGAATGACTTTATAATTCCGCCTGTTAGGACGTACATGTGTTGGGATCACTGGGAAGGCCTGCGGGGCATGTCTCTTGGCTGTGTTTCATTTAGTGCTGCTTTGCTCAGTGCGTGTCTACACGTCCAGCGAGGATGGTGTCTTCAGCTTTGACTGACAGATGAGATGACCCTGCTGAAGTCTGCAGATGGCTGTCTGGCCCCTGAGGTGCTCCTCTCCTTGCTTTATCCTCATCTCCCTCTTTAGGCGGCCCCCTCGGCCTGCCGGCTCTTATCTCTCTCAGTGAAGGACTTTGACAGAAAAGGGAACCTGACTCTTGGCATGGGGCAGAGGTGAAGGAGGGAGCAGGAGGATTCTGGAGGCTGTATTCCTGCTACACTTCACTCAGAAATGCCGCAAGTATTTGTGCAATCTGCTTTGTTTCTGACAAGCTGGCAGTGTGTTTACCTCTGGTACAGTTGGCAGAACTTCCTATGAACCTACAGCGCCTCAAAAACATATTGTGCTTCCTACCTGCTTTTACAACCAGAGAGAGGACCATTTGGCCTTAAAGTAATACTTTGTTATCTCAGCCATATAACTGTTGAAAATGAAGAAATTAGAAGTTAACAACATGTTGGCTTATTGTACAAGTAGAGGAAGAAAGAAAGAAAGAAAGAGAGGAGGAGGAGTAAAGGGGCCCTCAGCTAATGGAGGGAGTAATTTGCGAGTCATGAATGCCTAATTCATGGCAATAGCCTGTGCCCTGTCCTCTTTTCTCTTGTCTCAGTTTGACGATGCTCCTGGCGTGTTATTTCTTCTCAGTCACTTGGAACCAACAGAGGAGCCAGCTCCTCACTCTTTCTATTTCTGCATATCTTTATTTCTCTCTTCTTACCTATTTTTCTTCTGCATCTTGCTGCCTTCTTTCCCTATGTTCATTATTTTTGCGTCAAGAAAACATCCACAGAAAAGTCCTTTTATTGTGCTGAGAAAAGGACTCTGCAGTCATAAAGGACTTCTTTATGCCCTCCCTCCCTTTCTCCTGTCAGCTCTGACACAAACTGTCTCCGGGTGGTCACTGGTGTGACACCCTCCCTCACTCCCATCCTCCTCTGACAGGAGGAGATGAAGAGAGGGAGTGGTAGGGAGAGAGGAGGCACAGTGGGAGTTGTGTCAGTGACCCGCAGTGTTAAAAGGTTGTCAGGTAGGAAAATCAGCCAGCTGTCACAATGAGTCCACCTGACAGTGCAGACAGAGTAGGTGTGTATTTGCACGTATATATGGAGAGTGTGTGCGACATATATATGGTATGTTCATGCGTGTCTGAATACAGGCCTGTCAGACTGATAGCTGTGAAGAAATAAATAAAACATAGCTCAGCCCTTTACTTAACTCCAGGCCTCAGCTTACAGGCAACACTTCCTTTCTGTGGACATTTGGTTCTGGGTCACTGTATGACTGACAGCACGAAAGGCTAGAAGCCAATTCCCTACGCTGTCATCGAGGCGCAGACCTGGAAAAAGAATGCATCCAAAAACAAATAAACAACTAATCCCAGAAGTGGATTGTGTATAGGCAAATGGAATCCCTTCAGATGACTCTGGTCAGAGCACAAAGGAACTGGATGAGTGGAATGTGTTTGCCTGTGGCTAAGCTTTGTTGTGCTGGTGTACATTGGATTTTAACATGTTATGGAGGATAATGAGAGGAGTTTGTGTAGTTGTAAGTGTGTCTTTATGTTAAGTGTACAGATGTAGGATTGTGTCAGCCAGGTGGGTGGGTGTGCTGTACCTACAGACAGGTAGACCGGCCCACTTAGCAAACATTCTCAGACTCTGCTCTTTGGGAAAGGGCAGTATCCTGCGAACAAGCTTTATCGCTTTATAGCTGCTCTGGCACTCTTCTGTAATCCACCTCATATTCTGGGTGGGGACAAAAACAAGCAAGCTTTATCAGATGACCATGACTGTGAATAAGCTGAGCTGGCTATATTAGACTGGAGTTAGGGAGCCTTAAGGAGCTACCACTGCAGCATAACAAAACATGTACTTTTCCAAGCCGCTGAATGATTGAAAAAGCAAACATTTTCAGGTAAATGAGAGACACGAAACCACTAATTAGGTGCAGGGATAATGGTGGCTGAGTACCACCTGTCAAATGACCACTTTAGTCTGCTGTGCATCTGTGAATGCGGGTTGTTTTTGAAGGAGCATGCTGACTCACCTACGTCTAGATACTTTTTCCTGCTGGAAAAGTTCAGCCAAATGAGTAAGGCTGACACACAAAGCTTGCAATTACACAGAGTTCTGTGTAATACGTGCCTCATGCCTGTACCGTGTGTACTTGGCACTATTTACCTCAATTTGTGACATCATCAGCAGTTGCCCTACCAGCCAGCCAGCACACTGAAGGGAACCCTGAGCCCTTCAGGGAATCAAAGCATGTGTTACACAGCACAAGAAGCTAGCAGGAAGGTACCATCTCATTATGGTTGTGTGACTAACCAACACATTGTTAGTTGTGGAAGGGGTATACAAAACATCAATAGCGGCTCATATCCAGCCTTTCAGTTTAGGCCTAGCAAGCCACCCACCACAGTCAACACTGTTAAAGCTGCAGCCGTGATCAACCAACCCATCTTTGGTTTATTGGTTGAATACGTTTTTTTTGTGTTTGCTTCCTCTCTGTGTGACATCATTAATGTGGCTGCCTTCTGTTTTGACGAGGTACGGGAAACAATGTTATCGAGGAGCCCAAGCACCACAAGCACCACAACCACCATAAGAACTACTCCCGCCAGCATGGTTACTACAATGACCTGAAGAGCTCCCAGCTCCACAGCCGACGCAAGAGGAGCATCGGTAAGACTGAATGAATATTATATGCTTTACTGTGCTGCTCACAGGTTGCATCATGATGACATTCGGCACTATATAGATCACAACTTGGTACAACTTATTACAGTGTCATAATGCCCTAAAAATAACCTCTATCTTAAATACCCCCCTTGACACATGAGTTCCCAGGAGATGAAACCGATC
Organism: Perca fluviatilis; assembly: GCF_010015445.1. NCBI lineage: Eukaryota > Metazoa > Chordata > Actinopteri > Perciformes > Percidae > Perca > Perca fluviatilis. The sequence continues at coordinate 13,336,795 of NC_053126.1, read as the reverse complement.
ACTTTACACTAATTTCAAACAAAGCTAATAGTTAGTGGCTTTTATACAGCCTTTTTGTGGATAAAAGGAACCCTAATGAAGACGTCTACCCAGTATTTATGGCAATCAAGGAATCATGAAAAACAAGACTGGTATGTGAGGTTGACGAGCACATCGGACATGAAGCCTTTTAATTGAACAGAGGCTTGCAGATCTAAGACACATGAGTCAGGAGAGAAATATATCCTTGAGCGTGGAAATTCCAAGCATTCAGGGCTCAAGTTGCAGCTCGCCTGGGCTCTCAGTCAGATTTCTTCATAAAACGCCATGCGGTACGATATCTGATCGAGGTGTGGAGAATATCATGTAGTGTGCGATGTATGTGTTAAGACTGGCTGCGTGTCCCACATCCCTCCCAGCAGCGCGGCATTTAAAGCAACGCAGGATTAAGTGGCTGGTCGTATTTCATGTTTCTGCGCCATATCATAAGTGTATGATACAGTATACCATTTCGCCAGCTGTCCACAAAAGCCCTAACATTCAATTCAATTCAAATTTAATTTATAGAATCAAATCATGACAAGAGTTATCTCAAGACACTTTACGGATAGAGAAGGTCTAGACCACACTCTCTAATTTACAAAGACCCAACAATTCCAGATCTGAAAATGAATGCTTACTGCCTCCCTCTTTTCACTATGACCAACAGGGTCAAAGGCCATTATTAGATTTCCCACAGACGGACATAAAGGTTTTCTGGCCTAGTCACGCCGCATTAACCGCAGTCAGGCCTCTGAACAAAGAAGCAGTCTCTTTCTGTCTCACCGACTTGATCCCAAAGCTCCTTAGCTGATATGAGATCAGCTTTTTGGATAGCTTGTCTTCTTAACAGCCTTAAAGGAGGTTGGATGTGATCTGAGGTCAGACGAACAGCTCCCACATCAAGTGAGTCATCAAATATTGAGCAGTGAAGGAATGCATGAATGCAGCTGGGAGTGAAAAGGACAGATTACAACAATACATCAGCATGCGCTTGCATTTAGAACATGTGACACCAAACACTTGTGCAGACCCAACACATTAACCGGACTCCTCCTTCTTCTCCTCTATCTTCCAGTAGAGGAGGCGGTCCCGGCGGTGTGTAAGACGCGGACGGTGATCTATGAGATTCCCAGGAGCCAGGTGGATCCCACGTCTGCCAACTTCTTGATATGGCCGCCGTGTGTGGAGGTGATGCGCTGCACAGGCTGCTGCAACACGAGCAACATGCGCTGTCACCCTTCCCGCAAGCACCACCGCACCGTTAAGGTAAGACACACACACACACACACACACACACACACACACACACACACACACACACACACACACACACACACACACACACACACACACACACACACACACACACACACACACACACACACACCTACAGGCAAGATTGTGCGTGTGTGATTGACTTGCTGAAAAGTCTTTACAATCACTCCAAATCATTACTCCACTGCAAGGTTAAACACACAATAATAACATAGTCACCGCATTTATTCCACAAACAATTTTCCTCTCACCAGGTAAGTTAATCATATGAGAAGTAAGGTTGGGTTCCTTCACGCTCCTTTCCTCCACAGCTCCTCTTCATTTCATCTACCCCTGTCCTCTGAGCCTCCTTGGCCTGTACCCAAATAGTGGCCACCTTACCTCCGCTACCCGCTCCCCTCTCTCTCCTTTCATTACAGCCGATCACCACCCTCTCTCCTCATCACTCTATCCCATGTTTGGCGAGCGGCCAGGGCGGCTGTGCCAGGACAGCGGGAGGGAGGAAAAGAAGGAGAGAGAGAGGACAGGGAGGGAGGGTTGTTGGCACCTTAAGCCAGGACATCTGTTGAAGGGTTGACCAGAGAGGCATGCACCTGCCAGATATAAGACAGAGAGAGAGAGAGAGAAAAAAAAAAAAAAAGAAGGGTGAGGGAGAAACAGTTTCCTTTACCCTGAGAATGTCTGAGTGTCATCGGCTACTGCGCAGCCATTCCTCCACTCTCTGTTTGGCCTTTTGTCTTTTCTGGAAGCTCGGATCCTGGAGGAGACGAGGTGACAAAGAGTAAGCGAGGGATTGAAGGGGGTTGCACTGTTCTCAGAGGCTCTTTGGCATTGGTAGCTTGACAAGATTTCCTTCTGTTCAGGATCAGAGGAGACACCGTGGCTGGAGCTTAGTCACATTTCTGCTCTATTTACAATACAGACTGTTAGCCGGTGCATGGCTCTGTTTGGGAGTTATGTGCTCTGTTCTATAAGAGTAAGAGACAACCGGGGGATAAACAGGATAGCCTGGAACACTCTGACTGTGTTTGTGTTTCTCTTTGAGTCTACCTCTGGACTGTGGTGTCTCTTTAATCATTGTGATCTTGCCCGGCCATGGGCACTAGGACATCATGCAGAGTTTTAAAAATGCCGCCTCAATAGACCAGCAGAGTAATAAAACAAATAGCAACCCCACCCACCTCCTTCCCCTTGGCACACTGGCACAGGTCAGGGTGATTTCAGTATGGACGGGAGGACATTCTCCTCTTTAAGTCGTCGAGTACAGACAGTACTGTAAGGCTGCCATTGACAAGAAGGCCATTGTAGGGCCCAGGGCACTGCATCCAGGGCACAGGGTTTGTGGTCAGAGATGCTGACTCACAGTGCAGTAAGAGTTCTGATATACAGCACAACCCTGTGTGTCCTTCTGTCTGTATGCAAGCTTGTCTGTCTCTCCGTCAGCCAGACAGTCCCTTAATGGGAGCTCTGTCTGTGATCACAGTGACGAGGACAGATGAAGAGACAGTGACGATGGCGGACAAGACAGTAAAGCTAGATTCAGCTATTCCTGGAATGTCGTGATCCATACAACTCTGTCCGTGTCCCCTTCATGACACTGAGGACAAAATGAGCACACAGACCAGAGAGGGGCCCTCAGGCGTGGTGGACAGGGATTCACGTTTTTCCATGTGGTTCCAGCCGTGGGCGAGGGGGGCCGAGAGGCGTCGTATCCCTGGAAAGGTCATCCGTCAGAGCTCGCTCCGGTCATGAGACATTCACCACATTGTGTGTAAGAAACATTGTCTAATGCCAAGTTTTTTTTTCGGTCTGTCCTCTCAGCAGTTAGTCTGAATAGGGGTTCAGTTTGTGCTTCTCCCTCCGTTTATTAGAAAGCTAAAAATGTTGCCCGTCTACACTGGGCCTGACTTGTTTTCCTTCTGCTGGCCAAGGATGGGAAAAGAACACATTCAATGTGTTTCTTTCCATCTCATGCCACTATGCATTTTGTCCAAATGCACCTTTATTTATTTATTCCCTCTTTATCTCCCTCCCTCTCTTCTGTTTCGCCCTCTTTCCCTTTTTTTTATGCTATAGATCCCAAAAAAAGAGAACGGGTCTATGCAGGCCCTGTACTGTACAAGCCTGTCCTGTTCAGTGATGGGGTAATAAAAAAGGCAACTTTAAATAGGACCAGCCCGAGGGAGAAGAATGGGCAGATCTTAAAGTCAACTCTTCTTTTTCTTAGCCTCCCTTTTCCCCTCCTTTCATTCTTTTGCACTTCTCTTCAACTTATTTTGCACTTTATTTGTGCGAGTGCAGGTTGCATTCAGGTTGTTGTTTTTGTAATATCAGCATGCCTTGGCATAGCAAGGACACAGTAAATGAGAAGGGTATAAATACGAGCCCTTTAAAGAGGGTTCAGTATTCATAGACTGGTGAGAGAGGCAGGGATTAAAAAGAGAAAGTTGGGGAAAAGGAGAGAGGCAAACAGAATTCTTAATGAGTTTTTATGTATTCAGACTCTATCATCCCAGCATTCCTTTAACTCCTCCTTCACCCCCATCCCACCTCTGTTTGCACTTTCAATGACACCACATTCACTCCCCCTATCCCAGCATCTTGGCTCTCCCCTTTCTTTTCCATCAAATTGAGTTCTCCACATTTCTTCTAATTTCTTTTTTCCTTTTAGTGTTTTATCATAGAAGGCTGGCAGAACATTGTGGCCATTTTGCCAGTGTTTTTTTTGTCTCTTTGTCTTGTCTTTCTGTTCTTCGAGTTGTTACAATCTAAATATGACATGAAATGACATGAAAATAAATACCAGAATTAGTATATTATTGGTGTTTTGATGGCACAAATCTAATTCTCTCAATCTCTCTTTGTCTCCTTTGATTGTTAATCTGTCATCCTTCCTCTCTCTCCTGTCTCTTTTCACCTTCTCCTGTATTCCTTCTGTTCTCTTCCTCGCATCTTCCTCTCTGTTTGCTGACAGCTGAAGCTGTGTCCAGTATTTTTTATGTTTTATTCAGTGCTTTTGGCTCCGAGGCTTGCTAGACAAACTCATAAAACAACTGGTGATTTTGGACAGCCAGGACTGAAGCGTCTAGTATACAAGGTGTTTGTGGGATAGAAAGAGTTAGGCAGTGATCTCAACGTGCATGTGCATTCTTTTGCACATCTCTGCATGTGGATCTAAATGCCTCTCTGTTTGTTCTTCCTATGGGGCTGATTAAACAGCACATGACACAGGCAAAGAATGGAACTGTCACTCATCCTCTCTGTCATTAACTCTTAAGGCCTCTGCAGTACATTTGGTCTCTAAGTTATTATTATTATATTTCCCTTCCTCACTTACAAACCCACATGAGAAAACACAGAAATGACTTCACGTGATATTTAAGATTACATTTGTACTACAAGTAAGGTAATTCAGAAAATCCAAAAGTCTTCTTGTGTTTCCTGCTGCACGAATACACAGTTGACAGTAATTGAGGTCCTCTCTTTGTGTTGAGGACAGCACGGCGAGTGCTTGACATTATGGAAAGTGAAAAGAAAAATAGGGAAAAAGCATACATGAGCTGCTAATTATACCCTTGAGTCCCACAAAGTAAGTAAAGAAAAAATGGGTAAATTACAGTTTTTGTGCTGTAAATGGTATTTACATTTTCTAATTTTCAAAATTAAAACAGTTAACAAAAATGGAAGCCACACATGAGAACTAAACCTTTTCATTGACTTCATGAGGCGACTTAATCTAATCAGTATGGCATGATTTGCCAACAATAAAGCTCAGTGTTTTTCATTTGGTTTGGTTTAGTAGCCGGAAACGTGTGATGGTGCTTGAAGCATATATGTACAAGTATTTTGCAGAGGTCAGAGAGGGTCGTCAGAGCACATCTGTGTAAACCCAAGAAGGAGATTGTTTGTGTGTGTGTATGTGAGAGAGAGAGGAGAGAGAGGGAGCGCTCTATGTTATGCTACGTAAACTCACCCACCGCAGCGCAGGGACAAGGCCATTTGTGTGAAGCGGCAGCAAGAGGAACACGGGCCACAGAGTAATGAAGTGTTGATGGCTGCTGGATCAAAGTGGAGACTGACAGAGACCAGGCGGATATAGCTACAGTGCTGAGTGTGGGGGTCCACACATCTCCGTGCATTGGCCCTGGCCCCGACCCCTTCTCACATACACAATCACACAAAGTGACAGTTACCTCAACGACAGTGGGTCAGGTCCGGGTGTTGGGGGAAGCAGTAGCTGTAGCCCAGCGGTTGTGTGGCACCCTGACTTACGGGGTGTTTCATAAATAAAAGACAGTGTGGCAGTGATACAGTGAGCATGATTTATGATCGTCTGAGGGGTCCTGTGGATTACGTTAGGGCAAGGTTAGATGGGAATGAGGGGCCCCCATGTTTGAAGTCCCTTGCAGCTGTGAATTATTTTCCCTTTGATTCGCTCAGCTCTTCTAATAGATGAAGAAGGGTGAGGGAGTTTGTGTGTGTGTGTAAATGTGTGTGTGGTGTGCACAGCGGGGGTTGCCTGGCGGGTCAGAGACCATGGGAGCGTCCCGACCACTGCCGCACCGGCTGGAATGCATCAGCTTTAGCTTGAAAAGTAGTAGGCGTATTTTAATCATATTTTACTTCATTTCTGTATTTTCCTTCACTCCTCCTCTCCTGTCCTCCCGTTCGCTCTTCCCCTCTGACTTCATCCTCCCCCCTCCCCCCCCCTTCACCTCTCTTCTCCACTCAGTCTTGGAGTCTGATTGTCTGTTGTGTGAAATAGTTGTTCACTCCCTTCTCACTCTTTCAGTCTCACTCCTGCAACAGAGCCGTCTCCAGCTCTCTAATTCTACCCCTCTGCCAGTCTTTGCCATTTACTGTATCTTTTTTGCTCTCTTTCATTAAAATCTTATTTCATCTCAGTGTAAGTGCTCAGTGTAATTCCTTTCTCATCTGCAAATGTCCTATAACGACAGGCAGGAGGGAAAAGTAAATGGAAAGATTACACATCTTTGGGTTCTTTGATATTTGATATTGAATGATTGTTCTTTCGGTCTCGTGGGGGAAGGGAAGGGAAAGCACGGCACACAATGTGTTCAGGGGCAGATAGATATTCACATCCGGTGATACATTTGTGTGTGTGTGTGTGTGTGTGTGTGTGTGTGAGAGAGAGAGAGAGAGAGAGAGAGAGAGAGAGAGATAGGAGAGTGGTGTGCCATGAAGTGCCTTTTTGGCTTTGCAGACCTGTGAGTGATGTGATAAATGCTCTCCTTGCTTCCTCTCTTCTCCACACACCGCCTGCGATAACCCCTTCCACCCGAGTGTGTGTTAGTGCTGTGTGGGGTTGAATCAGAGGGCAGCAGCAGATTGTCTCAGCTGTCTCCGCTGATGTTCAGTCTACGTCTTCTGTGACTTGCTCTCTCTCCCTCTGCAGATCATCTTGCCTTTCTTCTGAGATTTCAGAAGACAGAGATACAGAGAGTTTCTTTAGGTTCCTCCTCCCCATAACTCTCCCCACCTTTCCTCCACTTGCTCACAGTTGCATCTCAACAAGCGCTCTTTGTTTCTGGGGCACTCTGGTCTGAGTGTCTCCCTCCCTCCTGATAAATAAATTGCCACTGCTTCTTATCACCCCATCATTCTCTATACACACATACATTCTCATTTGTTTTTGCTGGATTCTGTCACTGTTCCAGTTCACGATGGCCCGCGGTGCACATTCACAACCCTGTTGTGTTTTCCTTGGAAAGCAGGAGTAAAACTTTCCCCTCCATCATGCTCTCATCAGTGCTTCGTGCTCAGGGAATTCCCAATTAGCCCGACCGGGACAATCGGCTCCACATGGAGGGCCACGGAGACACTGAGGACAAACCGAGGGGGTGCACTTCCCAGAGCCCCCTGCCTCACCCCAACCCTCTGTATCGGATATCATTCCACAGCCGCTCGGGGGACTCTTTCTCAGGGCCCCGGATTTTCTAGGGAGTTTAGAGCAGTTTGATTTATACAAAGAGAGTGCGGGGCCCCCGACATAGCATGGGGTCTCTTTCTGATGTATGTTTTATGTGGGAAGTCATTGACTGTGACTGTGCCGGATAGGAAGCCGGTGTCCTTTGTGTGGCGAAGACATGGCTAAAAATGGAGGACGGAAGAATTAAAAATGGATGTAAAGTGGAAAAATTGTAGAAGTCAAGGCCGCCATTCCTGAAGCGTCAACACTTTCTCATAACACAAGAAACAGAAAAACAAGACAGGAAGAGAAAGAGGGAGTGTTGACAAAGTGGGCAGAGTAGTATTATAGCACAGTTATACACATTCATAGACAAATAAGAAAGTTTGAGTTTGTGTGTGCTTTTGTGTGTGTCCTGCAGGGAGTGTTTTTTGCCCTGCTGTGTAAGGGGCAAGGAGACAAACCTACTGCTGGGCCTCTCATCAAGGGGGCCCATCGCTTTATCTGTCTGTCAGTAGTTTGTTTGGCCAAAAGAGTTTGGGTTTGTGTGTGTATGTTAGTCATAAGGATGAGCCTCAGTAGTAAGTGTCAGACATGGCTGACTCTTTTGGCTTTCCTCTGGGCGCTTCTGAACCCCCCCCACACACACACCCAAAAACACACACAGCTCAGAGATTCCCATAACCAGCGACAGCAGAGCCATCAGCAGAGACAGCTGCATGTTTCCTCTTTCAGTCATTTTCGTTGACTTCGTTTGATTAAATATTAGCAGTGGTTTTCTGTAAAATTCATTTCATTCTGTAGTACTGTCTGCACTTTTGGTAGATAATAATAAACCTTTGATAACTTCTCTATCTATCCTGTCAGCATTAGTGTAATAAAGTTCCCCAGTAAGTAGCCCAGAAACTAAATGTTAATAGGTAACACATAAATGTCATCTAATGCTAGTCTTGATCATGGTCAGTCCCTCCTCCCCCTTCCTTAAATAACCCCCTCTGTTTGCACACACACGCACACACACGCACACACACACACACACACACACACACACACACACACACACACACACACACACACACACACACACACACACACACACACACACACACACACACACACACACACACCCGCACGCACACACACCCTAATGAGAGTGATGGTCCTTCCTGCTCTCAGTTCTTCCCTGCTCTGGCCCTTTCACCCGCTCTCTCTCTCTTTCTGTCAGGGCCCGATAACAGCAACCCAGACACCATTGTCCTCTGTTTGCTCACTGCATACCTCCTCTGCTTGCTTACCCTCTTTTCACTCCCTCTCTTCTTTCTCTTCTGTCCATGGAAAGAAACAGTTGCAAAGGAGCTGCTGGTGAAACCACTGGCCCCTGATTTCAGTTTTAGCCTCCCCAGATGACCCTCCAGCCATTGTTACCGCACTGACATGAGGCAGCTTTAACTGTGTGAATGTCAACATCATACTTTGTTTTATCAGACAGGGATTGGTATGTTCATTTGTCTGCATGACTAATTCACCACTGAGAGCCAGCCTTGGCGGTATGCCGTCACAGGATAGAAGAAGTGAAGATAAAGTCGGTTTTGGCCCTCCGTCTGTGCATGTGTGAGCCTCATGCTGACTGCAAAACCGTGTTGTTCATAACACCAGAGAGCGTTTGGAGATTGTCGGCCAATATCCTCTCTCGTGCAGTGACCAGGAAGATGGGTGAAGCAGGGGATATTGTTTCCATGTGGCCCTCCGGGCCCTCAGTGGTGGATGAGAAGGTTACCTGCCCTTGGCACTCACATCAGAGGAGGAAAAGCATGTAGCCACCTCCCCTGAGTTACACAACAAGATCATCATAACCTCCATGCAACCTTCTCTATTCAGCTTTCATCTAAGCTTTAATCAACATAGCCTATTCATAACCCTCCGAGGATTGGTCCTTTTCATTACTAGCTGTTGGGTGGGAAGTGGAGGTCAGCCCTGTTGTGTTAAACTGAGAGGGTGTTAGCTGGACTGAAGGATAGGAATCCCGGCATTGCTTTTGTGTTTTTTAGATTGAAATGGCTGCTTTCTGGGGTTCTACTGCTTAGATTAGACTATGTAAGTTGTATTTCTTGCATGCACATGTTAAGCAACACTTTCCCTAACCCATGAAGAAGTATTAATGTGTTTTAAAACCGGCCTACATGTTGGAACAAGGCAAGAGAGTTTAGGTGTGTGTCTGTCTGGATGTGGATGCTCCAGGCCTGAAGCAGGGGGGGATCTTCCAGCTTCTCTTCTCCTGCCAGGGTAAACCTTCCCTGGGCCTTAGGGCGTATACTGCTCCCCCCTACCCTCCATCTCTCATTTCCCATTGTTTGAGCTTGCTTGGACATGGTCGTACACTCCATCTAGTATTTACACACCTGATCAACAGCCCATAGAGCACACAGCGAGTGGAACCCAATGCATCAGGCTCAGAGGAATGCTGCCGTGACACTTCAAACACAGCGAGTCGAAGCGACGGCTGGCGTTTTTTTAATGAATCGGTTTATGAAAGAGTCATCAGTCACAGCGCTACGCCTCTTGATGCTAGCGGATGGGCAAAGAGTGTGTGCATTCATTGACGACACACACAGACGGCGAAGAGTGATGATGGCGCTGGAGCTGGCTCTGTAGCTAACCGTTTCTCTCTTCCTCTCTCCAGGTAGCAAAGGTGGAGTACACGAGGAGGAAACCCAAGCTGAAAGAGGTCTTTGTGCGATTAGAAGACCACCTGGAGTGTGTGTGCACACCGCAGCATCATGTTGTGGAGCACTCAGATACAGAAACAGGTAATTGTGACTCTCCAAAGTTTTTATATATATTGTGTTACATAATCATAAGTGTCCCAGCAAGGCCTTTTTGCAGAAAAATCACTCTGAGGCTGAGTTTGATGTGTGAGTCCCTCCCTCATCCCTACGTCATCATGCATCGTGGTGCTTCTCTTTCCTCATGTCTGTCTGATGGTCTCACTCTCTGTCTGGCTCTTTGACTTTGCACTGGATGACCTTTTTTTGCGATTGCTTCCAAACAGACAGACACCTGTTACGTGGCCTGCTATTGTAAAACTGTAAAGCTTGTGTGTTGTGCCTTGTGAGACGAGGATGTGTGTGTGTGTGTGTGTGTGTGTGTGTGTGTGTGTGTGTGTGTGTGTGTGTGCGTGTGTGTCCAAAGGCTGCTTGGCATGACAGCAGGTAAATCCGCCAGTGCCTTGATCTGAAGCCTTTCTCTCCCTTGGAGCAGATAAGGGCTGATTTGTGCTGATAAGGCATCTGAAGTATTTATAGTGTGTCGTATCTTTGCACAGTCTGCTTCTGTCCCAGGGCTGTTGTACCTCTCTCTGTATCATAAACCCTGCTTCTTGCTTTTAACCCTCCTTCCTATCCACCCTCCCCAACTTTGTGTTTTCAGGCCACCATAGGGCTAAAGGTAAAAAAAGGAAACCTAAAAAGCTAAGGCCCAGCAAGGATTTATTGGCGACATAATAAAGTTGCACTCATTACCCAAAGTCCACTGGAGAGCTGTGAAGGGAACAGGTAGGACTTTAGCACCGCAGCGTCCTCTCGCCTTTTGGCACTGCAATGGCCTCAATCAGGGCACAAGGGGGCCTGCCAATCACCATCACCAATCACATCACAGCCAATCAGTGTGAGAAGAAGAGGGAGGGCTAAGGAGTACCACGCTCTGTGCCCGAATGCTGCATGCTGATTTTGTGGCCTGCTGAGCATGCACACTGCATACATTCGCTTTGTGTCACAGTGTCGTGCTTGCGTGTGGTTGTGTGCACTGTTTTTGTTGTGCCACACCCATTGTATGTCACTGTTCGTTTCACTGCTTAAAAGTCACCCTTATGTTTTTCCTCCATCAACTTATCATCACCAATATCTCTCTCTCTCTCTCTCTCTCTCTCTCTCTGTCTAAACAAGAGTTTTTTTGTCAATTTGACATTTTTTTTACACACAAAATGACACACGCATATTTTGACTGGACATGATGTCTGGTCTGATTGTTGTCTTTGAAATCTGGAGAAACATGATTTAGAACATTGTGGGTCCAATGTCTGTCATGTCACCTTGTTTGAAATGCATGAGAAAAAAATGCAATTGGGCACAAAATGCTAAAATCTATTTCTTGTCGTGATGAAACCCATGTGTTGTGTTTGCAAAAGTGTGATACTAATCTCAGCACTCTCTCTCTCTCTCTCTCTCTCTCTCTCTCTCTCTCTCTCTCTCTCCCACAGTGGATGTGAGGTGAGACCAATCAGAACAAGGGACTTCAGCGTGGGAGGGACCTAAATAGAGGATGCCACCAACAGGAGACCTGCTCTGTCCTCTTCCCCACTGCCATGCAACCTTCGTTTTAAAAAGACAAACTTTTCTGTTAAGACGAGAGACTGAAAATAGCCAACAGACAAAAATAAATAAGATGCCAAAGGTGCTTTTTTTTAAAACAGTAACCAGGGATGTCGACTTCCTCTGTGGTACGTCACCTACCCAGACAACTGAACCATGCCGCTGAATAAGAAGAAAAGAGAAAGATGCTGTAACTCGGGCAGGGCAGAAAGAGACCGAAGGGAGATGATGAAAGCGATTTGTGTTGAACATTTTGAGACTTTGTTTAAACAAGACGCACAAAAAGAAACTGCTATGAAACAGTTGAATCAAGCTTTCGTGGGAATCTGGTGCTCAGACTCCAAAACAGCGGTGGATGACCTCCAGCTGGGCAACATAAAAGTGCCCTGCTCTGTTTAAATGACTCTTGCATACACAGGAAAAAAGAAAGAGATATAGGAAAAACAATGGAAAGAGAGAAAGAGAGAGACAAATGGAGATGTTTTTTTTCTTCCAAAAGACTCTATGGAGTATCAAACATTTATAGTTTTGGATGTTTGCTCTGAGTAAAGAGGGACTCTTCTCTGAGACCCCTGGTGGTCTGTGACTTTGCCCACTTGCTATGTACAGTTAAAGTTGAAAAGTAAGATGCATCGCTACTTACAAACTATTTATATGTGTGGACGTTTGCTTTCTGTCTCTTCCAGTACAAAAGAAAGAACAAAAATATGTTTTAATGATTTTGGAGACATGCAAAAGCTCTGTGTGGTTTGGTTCTTTGTAACCATCAGTATCACAATCTCAACGTCATTTTTTTTTTAGTCGATGTTATTGTTGTCATCCATGTTTCTTATTATATTACAGTATATCTGAATGATGTCAAGTCTTGTATATGGTTTGGATATATGTGTGCAAGGAGGAGATGTGAGAGTCAGTACAGGAAGATGCTTTATTTTTGTTATGAAATATATTAAGCTTACTTATATCTGAGCAGGAATTATCTTTATTTCTTTTGATGTGGTTGAATGCCTGTATTTAATCCATTGGAAAAGATGCAAAAATGTGGGCAGGGGGTGGAATAGATGAGGGAGAAGAGTCTGCCTGTGCCGTGAAGAGGGGGGGTGGATAGAGTGGCACAAACATGGCAACTGTACTGCTGTACCGTAGTTTATTCTAATGTACAGCCATGATAAGGACTGCCTTATCCTTTATTTAACAAGTGGCATTTAACAAAAACACGCATACAGCACATTAAAGTGTGTTCATGCCAATCACACAAAACATGTAAGAGCAACTGTAGTGTGCATGTGTACCTGAATGAGGCGGAATAGACAGGGTGTGTGCTCTCACTCACACAATTTCTCTCTTACATGAGGCTATTTTTCACCCATATCACTCTTAACGTTGATAAGGAAGATGCCCGCCCGTTATGCTTCACAAGCACACATGTTGTGCCTACAATGAGCAAAGTCCACCTTAAAGAGTGAATGAGTGAGCAAAGCAAATCGAAAAGTGCATGAATGGGCTTCTTGTTTGGCCAGGTTTGACAGGAGAACAAATCACTGTCCCTCCCCTTTTTTTAAATTCCCCCTTTTTTCCCCCCCCCCAAAAACACCACAAAAATTTTTTTTTTTTTTTTTTTTTTTGTGTAAAAAATACCCCGCTGCCCCCCCCCCCCCCCCCCTCCCATTAAATATTTTTTTTTTTTTTTTTTTTTTTTTTTTTTTTTTTTTTTTTTTTTTCCCCCCCTCTTCCCCCCCCCCCCCCCCTCCCGGAAGTCAAAGGCGAAAGAGTGAGTCACTGCACTGTGAAGTGAGTCAAGTGAAAGTCAAACGGCAAAACACACACACACACACACACACACACACACACACACACACACACACACACACACACACACACACACACACATAACACACACACACACACAGACACGCATACACACACAGAGACACACACATGCACGCACACACACACAGCCCACTTGTGAATGAACTAACCCTCAGTTGACTGGTGCTATATGTAAAAGGCTGATGGTTCATCACTGGTCACATATACATTGATGTAAAGATACTGTTCTCGTTAAACCAGGGACCATGCTTAAGGCTATTTGATTAACGAAATTGCCATTACACTATCACTAAGCCTTTATTGCTTTTCTTGGGGCCTTCCATTGGATAAAGACAGCAATAATCATAATTTATATATTTATGTTTTCAACAATAAATATATTTCTGCTTATGAAATTGTTCACTGAATGTTGAGTCCCATACTTTATTTGTGTTGTGTCCCAAGGATGGAATTTGAGGATAAATGTAGAACGAGATGTCATGCAGCACTAAAGACAGTCTAATGGGAACAAAGTGAGGTAATGGAAAGTAAGATTTACTGTAAGTGAATGAGCAATGTTAAGCTGTATAACAGTACAGCAGAGGAAAAAGGAAACAAAGCCTAGAGGTTAGAGAGGCCACCCTGCACCAGAACAATCTTACCGGCTCCCTAATTAGTGATAGACTTTATAACAAGTTTTATCCAAATAACTGTATAATATGCAAACATTTATTTACTGTAGATTATGCGAGCTCAAAAGAGTGGAGTCCACATGTGTTGTTGCTGCTGATGCAGGAGGCAGACAGAAGCTGTATGTGAGAGTGGTGTATACAGGAAATGTGAGCTTTTGCAGGATTGAAGGCTGAGCAGGAGCTGGGCTTTACTCCAGGATCCACCATCAGCAGACGGTAGGTGCTAGGGGCTTTATTACTTTTCCCTGAGCAGCTCACCCTAATCCCAGGGCTAAGAGACATGAAAGTCTCCCTCCTCTGAAGAAAGGCAAAACATGAAAGAGAGAAAGAATCAGAGAGACAGCAGCTCTGCGAGCTACTGGAACAGGGGATAAAGTGAAAAAAAGAAGATAAAAGGAAGAGCAGAGGCTTGATTGATTTTATTGTTTTTATCTGACATTCACAGCTTCATTCATAAGGATGAAGGGGGGGCTGAAGTGTGGACTGAGGAGTCAGTATAGCGTGTGCGGTGTATTCAGGAAAAAGAGAGCAATA